>NC_041382.1:100805157-100819339 GCF_002162155.2 Triticum dicoccoides | reverse complement strand
GCCCCGTCGCCCGCCGCCATCCGCCGCCTCTCCGCCGCCAACGCACCTCGCCGCCCGTGCCTCCCCGCCGCCTCTCCGACTCGCCGGTGACCGGATCCGGTGAGATCCAGCCCGGGAGAGCCTTGGGCCCCTCCTCCGGCAAAGATACAGCCACTGTCCTCGCCATCTCTGGCGAGCAGCGCCGCCGCCTCGGATTGCGTGCCCCGATCCAGATCTGGAATATTAGGGTTGACCCTGTTTTTTCCCTAAGTCCCTAATCCATGTGCTCATGTTCGTCATGCTATATCTTTGCATCTGTAGCTCCGATTTGGGCATATAGCATATCAAAATGTTCATCTCAGAGACTACATCATTTCATTTTATTGCACCATTTTCATTTGAGTTAATCTTGATGCCCTAAATGCTGTTAGAAGAGGGCTACTTGAGATATTTGTCAGATCTGCTGCTCCATTTAGCTTTTTGTCACTTTTTCCATGATTAATGTGTGCATGATATGCCCTGTTGCTCTTCATATGTTTTGTTAAGGGTTTTGTCATCCTTCCAGAGGTGCAGCCCATGTATTTTTGTGATGTGTGTGGTGACTAGCACAAGCTTGCAAAGTGGTGCACTTGGTAATTCTGTTTTCAGGGACTTAGCATTTCCACCAAGTCCTTGACCTGTTTATCTCATATGGCCATATGTTCATGTTGTTTCCTAGTGATCCGTGCCTCTTTTGAGGATGATCAGTAAGGATGTTTCATTAATCTTGTAGTGCTATATCCATCCATGTCTTTGTTTGCAAATATGGAGCACCCTAGCTTGAGCCAATCGAGCTCTACTTTTGCTACTTTGTGAATCTGGGCAGATTGTCAACTTGTTTGCAATTTTGCCGATGATGTTGTAGTTGATCCGTGCATGCTATGTTATTGTTCTTGCCATGTCTAGCTTGAATTTTGTGTATTGTTGATGGGTGAATGCTTAGGTTATCATGACTTGCTCTATAGTGAGTGCGTCGAGCTCGTAAACATGCCTACTTGAGTTATGTTTCAGCATGTGTCAGTTTTCACTAAGTCTGAAAACTGATTATGTTTTTGCTATGTTCACTTGCTTGCAATTGTATTTTCTGATCCCTTTTGGCTCAAGGTCACTAAGGGACTTTTGTTAAGATCTTTGAGTAGCTCCATGCCATGCTTTACCTTGCTATGTTCAGGTCCTGTAGCATGTAGTTTTGTTGCTCCGAAGTGTGATACCTGATCTGATATTCCAGACAAGTGTTAATTTCACTAAGTCTGAGATCTGTTTGTCATATGCATTTTTGCCATGCTTGTTTGAACCTGTTAATGGATGAATTGGCCGTAGCTCAGTACTAGAATTTTGTTAAGCATCTTGTATGCATCCCTTCCATGTATTTTTCTGTCATGTTGGGGTGCTGTAGCATGTTCATTCCATTTCATTTAGATGGCTACTTGCTGTAAATCACAGACCGGTGCCATATTTGAATCGCTTGCCATTTCCAAACCGTAACTCCGATTCCGGCGTTCTTTATATCGTTTTCAAGCGATTTCATCTCATATTTCCAGTGGCATACTTGGATTTCCAAGTTGAGGCCAGGTTCTTGCATTTCCTGTCATATCTTGCATATGCATCTCGCATCGCATCCCGCATAGCATATCATCTTTGCATCATTTTCTTTGTTCCGTGCACATGGTTGATTGCATCCTTGTTGCTTGTTTGTCTTGTTTGGATAGAGCCGGGAGACGAGTTCGCTAACGAGGAGCCCGTTGAGTTTGCTTTCGAGGATCCAGTCAACTCTGACAACTTTGCAGGCAAGATGATCATACCCTCCAAATCACTACTATCTTTGCTATGCTAGTTTGCTCGCTCTTTTGCTATGCCAATGCTACGCTGCCTACCACTAGCTTTCAAGCCTCCCAAATTGCCATGTCAAACCTCTAACCCACCTTGTCCTAGCAAACCATTGATTGGCTATGTTACCACTTTGCTCAGCCCCTCTTATAGCGTTGCTTGTTGCAGGTGAAGATTGGAGGCCGTTCCTTGTTGGAACATTATTTTACTTGTTGGGATATCATTATATTGCCATGTTATCTTAATGCATCTATATACTTGGTAAAGGGTGGAAGGCTCGGCCTCTCGCCTAGTGTTTTGTTCCACTCTTGCCGCCCTAGTTTCCGTCATATCGGTGTTATGTTTCCCAGATTTTGCGTTCCTTACGCGGTTGGTATATAATGGGAACCCCTTGACAGTCTACCTTGAATAAAACTCCTCCAGCAATGCCCAACCTTAGTTTTACCATTTGCCACCTAGCCTTTTCCCTTGGGTTTCGTGGACTCAAGGGTCATCTTATTTTAAACCCCCCAGGCCAGTGCTCCTCTGAGCGTTGGTCCAACCTAGAGCACCGTGCGGGGCCGTCCCTTGGCAACTTGGGTTACATTGGCTCCCATACGCTTAGCTTATCCGGTGTGCCCTAAGAACGAGATATGTGCAGCTCCTATCGGGATTTGTCGTCACAGCGGGTGGTGTTGCTGGACTTGTTTTACCATTGTCGGAGTTGTCTTGAAGAACCGGGATACCGAGTCTGATCGGAACGTCTCGGGAGGAGGTCTATTCCTTCGTTGACCATGAGAGCTTGTCATGGGCTAAGTTGGGACTCCCCTGCAGGGATTTGAACTTTTGAAAGCCGTGCCCGCGGTTATGGGCAGATGGGAATTGTTAATGTCTGGTTGTAGATAACTTGAACCTTAATTTAATTAAATGAATCAACTGAGTGTGTTACCATGATGGCCTCTTCTCAGCGGAGTCCAGGAAGCAGACACGGTGGTGGAGTAATGCTTGCGCAGGTTGTTCTCTAGTTTCTCGCTCGCGCTTTGCCTCCTCTTCTCGCTCTCTTTTGCGAATAAGTGAGCCACCATATTTGCTAGTCGCTTGCTGCAGCTCCACTTATACTTACCTTGCCTTACCTAAAAGCTTAAATAGTCTTGATCGCGAGGGTGCGAGATTGCTGAGTCCCTGTGGCTCACAGATTACTATTACACCAGATGCAGGGCCTGATGATTCCGCTCCAGGAGACGCGCTTGAGCTCAAGTGGGAGTTCGACGAGGACTCTCAGCGTTACTATGTTTCTTTTCCTGATGATCAGTAGTGGTGCCCAGTTGGGGGTGATCGGGACCGTGTCGCATGTTGGGTTATCTTTTATTTTGGCGCCGTAGTCGGACCATGAGTGTTTGGTTGATGTAATGTTATTTATGTACCTTGATTGACGTGGCGAGTGTAAGCCAACTAAGTTATCTCCCCTTTATTATTTATATTACATGGGATGTTGTGAAGATTGCCTTACTTGCGACATATGCCTTCAATGCGATTATGCCTCTAAGTCGTGCCTCGACACGCGGGAGATATAGTCGCATCGAGGGTGTTACACACCTCCTGTTCTTGTGGCCACAACTGCTTCAACAGAGGTCACTTGATAAACCGGAAAAGGTTGTTGAGCCACCAGCTCAGCTGCGTGTTGAACCGCCCGCTCAGCCTCTTGACGGATCCTCTCCTGGTCCACCAAGTTAAGAGCTCCACCCTGTGCCGGGTCATGCCTGCGTAGTTGATTACAACGTTGGGCGTTGCTTGACATGGCCACTGAGTCCATATGCCTGCTATAGCTCGGGCTCCGGCTTGGGCGAGGGGTTGAATGGATTTCGTCTCGACTATAAGAGTATGCATCCTGTTGTGCCAGAGCCGTCTGAAGAAGTTCTCTGACCCTTCGTGTTTCGATCACTGTTGGAGAGTCGCCTTCCATCCGGAGAGCCGCCAAACGAGCCAACGCAGCGATAAGATTCTCCAAAGGGTTAGAAAAGTGACCCGATTGTATTGGTCTGTAATGAGGGGGAGCAGTATTCACACGGGGGGGATCCCTGGCCCGCGGTTGAACCGACGCCCCAGTCCCGTGTGTTGTGATCCGGTTTGCCTCCGGCGGGTTACTGGGACCAGCCCCAGGTGTGTGGAAGAGGTTCCTAGGATCATAAGTCAGAGGTAGACATGATTGAGCCTTTTGGTGCCTTCTGCTCATGACCTCGTTTGATGCGTTTAGATCCACCGAGAGCTAGAAAGTCTCTGCTTGAAGCTGCTGAGCACGAGCATCTAGAGCCACCCGCTCTGTAGCCATCCTTACGTCCTCCGCTGCTAAATTCTCCTTAGCTTGTGCTACCTCCCCACGTAACCGTGCCACCTCTGCATCGTGCTGAGCCTTGTCTGCCGGCTCAACCACGGCGGTCAACAAGGTCGTCATCCTATCCATGAGATCCATCAGCACCTAAGCCGGCAGGTGCACGGGGTCTCCGGACCCGGCTGCTGCTGATCCGGTGGTTACCGCCGCCGCGGTCGTAGAATTCTGACCGGGTTGAGTGCCAACCATGTAGACCCCGGCTCGATTCGGCAGCTCAAAGGGGTCCGGAATACTGTTGCCATCGGAACAACCCCCAAGCCCGCCATCCTGTAGTTAATACAAGGAATCCGTCTCACCTATGGACGACTCGCTGTCAGAGTGGACAACCGTCTCACCGCCATCCATAGATCCTCTAGAAAACTCCCCTCCATGGATGCAACCCACGAAGGCACGTCTTACAGCCGGCTTAGTCCGGGCAGGTCTCGCGCGCTGAGCCGTTTCAATGAGGTAGGTGCAGACGTCCGGCTCAGGGCCCGGCTCGCTGATCCAGCCGATGAAGACATTGATTCCGCCGAAGGGGACCCGGTACCCGTACTCGATTGAGCCGGCCTCGGGGCGTGAGCCCGCGTCATCAATGTAGAGCTTGCCGCGACGACTCTTGGTCATCCGGCCCACAGCATACCCCTTGAGCCCTTCGAAGCTGCCCTTCAAGAACTCAAATCCCCCGTGCGCCGGCCCCACGGTGGGCACCAACTATCATGGAATTGTCACAGCAGATGTCGTAGTGAAAGGACTTAGTCGTGGAGCCATCGTAACTAGGAAGCTTAAAGGGGTTAATCGGGACAAAGGACACGAGAGGTTTATACTGGTTTGTCCCCTTGCGGTGAGGGTAAAGCCTAGTCCAGTTGTTGTGGTATTGCTAGGTTTCGATGACCAAGGAGCGAAATACACTGGCTTGGCTCTCGATCTGTTGTTTCTTTCCATAAGCTGCCGCCGGGTTGTCCCCTTATATACATGGGTTGACGCCTGGCGGCCTATAGAGTCCCGGCCGGCTCATACAACGTGTCCGGGTTGTTAACTTCTTTTACGTGCCTTACTTTACAAGTCTTACTCATACATGGCGGTTTACAATTATGGGCCTTAAGCCGCCTCTGGGCTTGGGCATGGTACAATTATTATAATGAACCGTCGCCTTGTATACTTGTCGGGCTTCTTTGAGTAAACCGCCATTAAGATTGACCCGGCCCCTCCTGGGCGGGTCATACCTGGTAGTTATATCCCCAACACTTCCCATGTATCCCCAACACCTGATTGCATAACTAGAAAGTTTCGGGAGTTTTATAGGTGGGAATTCAAGTAGCTCTAGTATTTCTTCCCGCAGATATTTTGTTTGTGATTGGGTGATCCTTACCACTTATTTGTTCATGTTCGTACCTTGTTGCTTTATTCATCTACCTTATCTAAGTGGCTTCTCAGCCTTAATGGAAGTGTGATGATTTACTTTGGAATTCATTCGTTCATCCTTGTTCAAATGTTAAGATTTTATGTTGTAATTTCGATACATCGATTCAGCTTGAATATATGTCTTTCAAGATGCTAACGGATGGCAACCTCTTCAGGATGGCTCCTCGAACGCGTCAGAATCCGGACCGCAATGATGGGGATCAGTCGAACCCTCCGCCACCACCTCCACCTCTGGAGGCATGGCAAGCTGTCATGGTAGAAACCAACACCAACACTCAGATGCTTTTGCAACTCTTGCAAGAGTGCAACCAAGGGCAAGGCAACCAAGGAAATCAAGGCCAAGGCAACAATCAGCTTCAGTTTGCTACCCTCAACCAGTTCCTCGCAAACCAGCCAAAGTCCTTCAGCAACTATGTCGAGGCCATAGACACCGACGACTGGCTCATGGACATCTGCAAACATTTTGAGTGTAGCAATGTCAGGCCTGAGGACTTTGTCAAGTTCGCTTCGTTTCAACTCAAGGATCAAGTTGCCAAGTGGTATCAACAATATAGAGATTCCAGACGAGGTCATGTGATTACCTGGAATGATTTCCGCCGAGACATCAAAGCTCATCACATTCCACAAAGTGTTGTTGAGATCAAGCGTGAGGAGTTCCGCAATCTCAAGCAAGGCAGCATGTCCGTGTATCAATACAATATCCAGTTTCAGAAACTTGCTCGCTTCACTAAACAAGACGTCCCTGATGAAAAGAGTATGATATATCAATTCAGAGGTGCCCTCAGAGAAGATCTGCAATTAGCTCTCGTGCTTCTTGAGCCGACTAAGTTTGATGAATTCTACAACATGGCACTAAAGCAAGAAGCTGCTCAGCTCAAGTGTGAGGCATCTAAGAAGAGAGTCAGGGATGCAGTTCAATCTTCTTCTTCGTCACAAGTGGCAGCTAGGCAACAGAAGTTCTAGTTGCCTCCTCCTCCTTCGTTTTGTCAGCCTTATCAGCAGAAGAGCAAAGGTGGCAATGGATCTTCCCACCCACCCAACCCAGGCTATTAGAACAAAGCTCAGTCTCATACTCTAAGGTCAAGTGCTCCTTATCACCGTCCGCTCTCAGAGGTTACTTGCAACAAGTGTTAGCAGAAAGGGCACTATGCAAACAAATGCTTCAACCGAAGGCGCCTTCCGCCTCCTCCTCGTGTGAGATCTTCCAGCAATGCAGTGGTCAAGCATAATTCCAAGTTTGCAAAGGTCAACATGATGAACGCATATCAGGCAGAGGATTCTTCAGAAGTGATCATGAGTAACCTTCCAGTTAACTCCTTTCCTACAGAAGTATTGTTTGATACTGGTGCATCGCTTTCTTTCATTTGAAGACCTTTTGTTGCCAAGCATGAGTTTGTGACCGAAAAGATTCCTTTCCCATTGAAGATTGTGTCCCCGGGTAAGCAAATGACATCTAATAATTGCGTCCCGGATGTGTCTATCGAGATGGGCGACTATAAGTTTTTGTCTTCTCCAATTGTTCTTGGTGACTCCGATATTGATTTAATTCTTGGGATGGACTGTCTTTCTAAGCACAAGGCTCAACTTGATTGTGCTGCCAGGCAGATTCAATTGACACACTCTTCTGAGTATATGATCATCAATGCTGCTCGTGATGATACCATTTGACTATTTTCTCTCAATGAGAAGGACGAGTTGAATGCCATCTCTCAGATTCCAGTCATTTGTGAATATCAAGACGTCTTTCCAGAATAGCTTCCAGGAATGCCTCCTCACCGGCCAGTTGAATTCGTTATCGATCTTGAGCCTGGCATGGAACCTGTTTGCAAGAGCATATGGGTCTGATTAGACCGAGTTCATCTCCATGGGGTTGTGGTGTTCTTTTTGTCAAGAAGAAGGATGAAACAGAACGACTCTGCGTCGACTACCGTCCATTGAACAAGAAGATAATAAAGAACAAATATCCACTTCCCAACATCAATGAGCTATTCGAGCAACTTAAGGGTGCCAAAGTATTCTCCTAGCTTGACCTCCGTATGGGTTATCATCAGATTCGCATTCATGAACAAGATATTCCCAAGATAGCATTCAGAACAAGCTATGGTTCTTATGAATATACTATCATGTCTTTTGGCCTTGTCAATGGTCCTCTAACATTCTCTCGCATGATGAACTTCATCTTCAACCCTTACACAAATGATTTCGTCCTGGTGTATCTCGATGATATCTTGGTCTTTTCCAAGAATAAGGAGGATCATGCCAAGCATTTGAGATTGGTACTCGGCAAACTCAGAGAGCATCAATTCTATGCGAAGTTTTCCAAGTGTGAGTTTTGGCTTGATGAAGTTCTGTACCTTGGTCATATCATCTCTGCCAAGGGCATCACTGTTAATCCCGAGAAGGTGTCTGCAATTGTGAATTGGGAACCTCCTCAGAATGTGAAGCAGCTCCGCAGTTTTCTTGGGCTTGCAAGCTATTGTCGAAGATTCGTTGAGAATTTCTCTAAGATTGCAAAGCCTCTTTCCAACCTCCTCCAGAAGTATGTCAAGTATGTCTGGACGCCTGGATGTGATGTTGATTTCAACACCCTCAAAGAGAAGTTAGTCACAGCTCCTGTCTTGATTCCTCCTGATGAATCCAAGTCATTTGAAGTTTTCTATGATGCCTCGCTGCAAGGTCTCGGTGCTGTGTTAATGCAAGAGAAGAAAGTTGTGGCCTATACCTCTCATCAGTTGAAGCCCAATGAAAGGAACTACCCCACTCACGATCTTGAGTTGGCGACAGTTGTGCATGCATTATTAGTGTGGAGACATCTCTTGTTGGGAAGGAAAGTGGACATCTTCACAGATCATAAGAGCCTCAAGTACATCTTCACTCAACCCAACCTCTACCTCAGGCAGACTCGTTGGGTCAAAATGATTCAAGAATACAATCCGAGTATTGAATATACTCCAGGCAAGGCCAATGTCATTGCAGATGCTTTGAGCAGGAAGGCTTACTGCAACAGCCTAATTCTCAAGCTCTTCCAACCGTACCTTTGTGAACCTTTCCGCAAACTGAATCTCCAAGTTGTTCCTCAAGGCTTTCTTGCCATCCTCCAAGTCTCTCCTACTTTGGAAGATGAAATTCGTGAGGCACAACTTCCTGATTCCATGGTGAAGAAGGTGAAAAATGGGATTGCCAAGAGCCAACCCAAGTACAAGTGCTATCGCATTGATGACAAAGACACTCTTTTCTTCGAGGACTGGACTGTGGTTCCTAAATGTGATCTAAGGAAAGTCATTATGAATGGGGCACACAATTCCCTCCTATCCATTCATCCTAGAAGTACGAAGATGTACCATGACCTCAAGCAGTCGTATTGGTGGACTCGAATGAAGCGAGAGATCGCTCAATTCGTGAATGAATGTGATGTCTGCAGAAGGGTGAAATCAGAACACCAACGGCCAGATGGTCTCCTCCAACCTCTTGCTATTCCAGAATGGAAGTTTGACCATATTGAAATGGACTTCGTGACTGGATTTCCCAAGTCCAAGTGTGGAAATGATGCTATCTTTGTTGTCATTGACAAGCTTACTAAAGTGGCTCATTTCCTTCCAATCAAAGAATCTATTACAACAGCTTAGTTGGTAGAGCTATACACCTCCAGGATTGTCTCTTTGCACGGCATTCTGCAATTGATATCTTCATATCATGGAAGCATTTTCACCTCCAAGTTCTGGGACTCCTTTCAGAAAGCCATGGGCACCAACATTCGCTTCAACACAGCTTTCCATCCTCAAACTAGTGTCCAAGTCGAGCGAGTCAATCAAATCCTTGAAGATATGCTCAGGTCTTGTGTCATTTCCTTCGGTATGAAGTGGGAAGATTGTCTTCCATATGTCGAGTTCTCCTACAACAACAGTTTCCAAGCGAGTTTGGGCAAGGCCCCATTCGAGATTCTCTATGGCAGAAAGTTCCGTACTCCTCTCAATTGGTCAGAGACTGGTTAATGCCAACTTCTTGGCAATGACTTAATCACAGAAGCTGAAGAAATGTGTAAAGTCATGCGTGAAAATCTCAAAGCCGCGCAATCGCGCCAGAATAGTTACTATGATAGCAAGCACCGTGACTTGGCTTTTGAGATCGGATACCACGTCTACCTCCGTGTGTCTACAATGAAAGGCACTCGTCGCTTCGGTATCAAAGGGAAGCTTGCCCTAGATATGTGGTTCCTTTCAAGATCATTGGCAAAAGAGGCGACCTCGCCTATCAACTTGAGATTCCGTCCAACTTCGCAAACGTGCACGATGTGTTTCATGTGTCACAGCTTCGCAAGTGCTTCAAGACTCCTGAGTGCACCATCAACTTCGAAGAGATTGATCTGGAAGAAGATTTGTCTTACCATGAGCATCCCATTGCTATTATTCAAGAAACCGAGCACAAGACTCGCAACAAGTCTATCAAATTCCTGGAAGTGAAGTGGTCACACCATTCCGACCGAGAAGCCACCTGGGAACGCGAGGATCACCTCTGTTCTGAATATCCGGAGTTTTTTCAGTCTTAGATCTCGGGACAAGATCCTCTCGTAGTGGTGGAGTGTTGTAACACCCTTGATGTAACTTGCCATATTTGTAACTCCGACTCTCGCCATTTTCGGCTTTAAGTTATGTTATTTCCCTTCGTGGTTGGGTTTTTGTCTTTGTTTTGCATTATGTTCATGTCATGCATTTCATATCATGTCATCATGTGCATCGCATTTGCATTCGTGTTCGCCTCATGCATCCAAGCATTTCCCCGTTGTCCATTTTGCAATCTGACACTCCCCACGTGCACCCGCGCACCCCTCTTGTCTCTTTTCTTGAGTGGGTGTTACACGTACTCGGAATGGACCGAGATTTTCCAAGTGGCCTTGGTACACCACCGGTAGACCGCATGTCAAATTTCGTTCCATTTGGAGTCTGTTTGATGCTCCAACGGTAAACCGGGTAACCGCGAAGGACTCATGTGTGTTGCAGCCCAACGCCCCTCCAAAACAGCCCAATAACCCATCCAAACCACTTCCATGTCCTCCGTCGTCGGATCACGATCGTGTGGGTGAAAACTACACCTCATTTGGACACTCCAAACTCCCCCTACCTATAAATATGTGCACCCCCTCAAAATTCGGGCCTCGAAACCCTAAAGTCCTTCCCCACCATCGCCGGACATGTCCGGGTCCTGCAGGACACATCGCGCCGCTGCACCGCACCTATCACACGCCGCCTCGTGTCCCCGGATCTGTCCACGCCGCCACGGCCCGATGAGCCCGTGGAGGGCCCACCCGAGCCCATCGCCAACGCCGCGCTCACGCGCCTCTCCTCCCGCGTGCCTGCCGCCTGAGACACGCCGCCACGCCACCTCGCCTCTCCGGCTAGCGTGCCCCGCCGCCGCGCCAAGCTCCGCCACCAGCGCGCCCCGCCACCGCGCCAAGCACTGCCACCAGCGCGCCCCGCCGCCGCGTCAACTCGTCGCCGGCCAGATCCGGCGTCCCGACAACTCCGGCGTCCTCTCCTCACCTCTTCCCGCCTCCCCGCTCCATTTTTGACGAAGTTCCGGCCAGATCTGGCGAACCTCGTGGACCGCGCCCGAACCCGAGATCCGAGCAGGTTGACCCCTCGATTTCATCTAAGTTCTTTTTCTATGATGATTTCATGCCCTGTTCATTGCCTCGTGTCTCCGTGACCGTATCTCCGTTTCATGCATATTATATATCAAAATGTTCATTGTGAGATTTTTTTCATTTCATTCCATTGTGCCATGCTTGTTTGAGTTCATCTTGATGCCCTAATTATTGATGCAAGAGTTCTATAAAATGTTTACTGCTACTACTTATCAGATCATGAGGTTTTGCCATTTTTGTTGCATTTGATGTGTGCATCATATGAGCATGAGCTCTACATGTGTTTTCATCTATGGCATGCCATCTTTACAGAGTTGCTTGTCTTGAATTTTTGTGATCAATGTGGTGACTAGCACAAGCATGCAAACTAGGCTTCGTGATATTGCTGTTTTCAGGGACTTCGGATTTTGCTAAGTCTTCTACCTGCTGTTATTTTGATGCCATGTAAACTTGATGGTATAGTGATATCCATGCTTGTTTTGAGATACTTCAGTAAGGAGGTTTTGAACATATGGTTAAGATCTATCCATCCATTCACATGTTTGAAATTATGGAGTGCCCTAGCATGTCTTGTTCTTGCTCTATTTTGCTATAAAATGTTCCTGGCAGAATGTTAACATGTTAATCAATATTGCCATGGTTGTTGCTAGTGACACTACTAGGAAAAGGCCTACTAATGGCGCACTGGTTTTTCCTACTAATGGCGCATTACCAGTGCGCCATTAGTAGCACGCCACTAGTATATCTTACTAATGGCGCACCACAGGTGCGCCATTAGTATCTGGTATACTAATGGCGCACCAACTAGTGCGCCATTAGTATGTAACAGCATGCGCCATTAGTGTGCCTCCCGGGGGGCCATACGTAAGCATGGCTTTGTCATACTAATGGCGCATTCTCTGTTGATGCGCCATTAGTATCCTTTGGCATACTAATGGCGCACCTGGTGCTGATGCGCCATTAGTATGAATATTTGGTTTTTCTTCCTTTTCTGATTTTTGCGCAGGTTACAAAATATATTATTAGACAGAATATAAAATATATTATTAGACAGAATATAGACAGTAGCACACAGCAACATCAGATTCATCGAATACAATAGAAGATTAGTCTCCGAATACAATTCATCATATTAGTCTCCGAATTCAAAAGACCGAACAAAGATAAAACATTACAAGTCTCAAGACCATGAGTATCGAGTTTGTCTTCACATTACAAGTCGATATCGATCATCTAAACTACCATCACATAGAAGAGAGCTGTGGTCATCTAAACTATTCATCATATTAGTCTCCGAATACATTGGAAGAAACAAAACAACACCTAGTACCATCCATCTGCTATGGCCATATCATGTAGTTTAACTAAGCACTAACAGGTAATTATATAACAGAAAACTTGGCGCGTACATGTCACTTAGCTTGGGCAAGCAACATACCTCGTCCTCTTGGTTAGTCCAAACAAGCTGTATGATGAGCCTCAACTCACCACCTGCACATTTTACAGCACCCATGAAATGAAAAACTAAACATAATTGTCAACCAACAAAACCAAAACACAAACAGGACTTCAAATTTTCACGATCAGGAAGAAAAACAGGGTTTTCAACTACTATATTCAGTTTCATGGCATCAGTTGAACAGTTGAAAAAGAACAAGCTTCATTTAAATATCTTGCTGCTAACAAACATAACTAATGTCAGTACTCAAAAAATAGAGTGACCACACAGGGAACAAACAAACTATTCACTTTTTATTTCTTCAGAATTGGACCAGACAGAGAACAACTCCTTGGAAGCAAACTTATATGAAAAGGTTCAGCAACTTGAAACGTAACTCTTATATGAAAATCTTCTGTATGATCAAGTAAGCAGAGCACATGTATATACCTGTATCACTTTCTTGGAGCCAACAAACGCCTCAATTTTTCTCCAACTGTGATCGAACCTGATCGCCTATGCTTCTTCTTTCACTCTCCTGCATAAAGTTATTGTTACTACCTGGGAGGGATTATATGCTTGTTTACCACTACTAATACCATTTTTTAATATAATCTTCATTCTCCTGCTATTTCTTTTCTTACATGTGTTGATGCCACAGTGTCTCAGGTTCTTCCTAGTTAAAACATGTGATTTTGAGAAGGAATTCGCCCAATTTTCGCAGGGAGACAAAACTTAGCTAAAAATTTGATATAACAAGTAGTCCATGAAATTATATTTCCTCTAGGAAAAGTAGAAGATATTATTTTGTTTTTCCTCTAAGGTAAAGGAAATAGCCATCACTTTGAAGTGTCTAATAGATGAAATAATGCATGAGTTAGAAAGATATGTGCAAGTGTCTGAAGGCATCCTGTGAAGCAGAGCTTCCAAATTGATCTTCTTGAAACATTGTTACTAAGTAAGGCTTAATTTCATATTTCTGCAAACTAAGGTAAACCAATTATTACATGCATAAATTTCTCATTTGGAGAAGCCAAGTATCAAAGGTTTCGAACCATGAGAATTTATTGCATTTTTCGGTGACAACACAGCTAGGAAAAAAAGACTCTGATACAGAGACTAATGACGCGATGCCCCCCTCCCTTAGAGGCATTATCACAAACACCTATCAAGCACAATCCTTTCACATGTAAACTTGAGCATGCTCTGGAAAAATCACACAGCAAGAAAAAAATTGAACAGAGGATGCAAGAGGAAGGAGGGAGGGGGGATGAGGGAAGAGGGAGGAAGGACGAATAAGTGGTGGCTACCTGCCTACAAACTGGTCGCCGGCGTAGCTCCGAGCGGCAGCGTTGCTGGGCAGGAGCGGCTGCTCCAGGGAGGGGGGCGCCGCTGGTGGGAGCGGCTGCTTGATGGGGGGAGGCACTGCTGGGGTCCTGTACCGGAGGCGGGGCAGCGGAGGGTTCGACCGGCTGGGCGCGCCGCG
>NC_041382.1:100740947-100804653 GCF_002162155.2 Triticum dicoccoides | reverse complement strand
GGGCCGGCAGCGGTGGCGGCGGCTAGGAACCCTAGATGTCGCGCTCGGGAGGGAGGTTGACGCAGGCGGGGCCGCGGGGGGAGGGGGACGGCGAGGGCGCGGGCGCGGGCGGAGGGGGACGGTGAGGGAGGTGGTCGGGTCCGGCGGGGGAAGCGAGCACGGCCGGGGACGGCGAGCACGGGGGAAGTGGTGGGCGGTGGTGGGCAGGCGCGGGTGAGACGAGGCAGTGGAGGGATTAGAGAGAAATGGTGATTGGGGATTTTAGTGTGGGGGGAGGCTTAGCAATGGCGCACCACCCAGGGGTGCGCCATAAGTACATCCATAGCCACCACCGAGGGGTGCGCCATAAGTAATTTAATCTAGCACGACTTGTCATGTTATATACAACCTAACCCTATCTACAACAGACCCCGCCCACTAGCCTGACTGGTCAATACACCGCACACACACCAGGAGGTCTTGGGTTCGATTCCCAGGCTCCCCGATATTTTTTTATGCATTTTAAATCATGTTTGATATTTATTTGTGTTTAAATATGTTCAAACTTGTTTAAATCATAACAGTAATAACCCCCCAGGGGTGCGGGGGGCCGGGTGCTCGTCGGTGGCGGTGGAGCGGGGGAGGGTTGCGGTGGGTCGGCGGCGGCGGTGGAGCTAGCTAGCGGGGGAGGGTGCGGGTGGGATCGAGATCGAGATGGAGGGAGAATCGAGATCGAGATGGAGGGCGATAGAGATCAAGTGTCCTCATGAATTCAAAAAGTGCCCATGAAATTTAAAAATATTCATGATATCAAAAAGTGCCCATGAAATACAATCGAGAAATGAAGACTATGATTTAAATACAATCGATCTTAGCTAGCTATCTGTTCACAATCTTCTTGCCCTTCTTTTTCGCAAATGGAGTTCTTCTCTGGAACGGACGTCCTTTAGGTAGGGTGGTCCTGCTTCTTCTTGTGGTGTGTGCTGCTACTTCATTGTCGTCGTCATGTTCGATCTTCGGGTCGCCGTACTTGTCGAAGTCTTGCTCATTGGCTACTCCATCCATTCCGATGATCTTCCTTTTTCCTCTCCTCACGACAACACGACTGGGCTTCGACGGGTCGGTAATGAAGAAGCATTGGTCCACTTGGGAAGCCAGTACCCATGGCACATTTTTCGCGGTGACGTTTGCGCCCGCGGTCTTGGATTTGGCTTCGGGTATAACCATGGTGGTGAAATACCGGTCTTCTTTTAGGACGCTCTTGGCCCATCTGACACGGAACATCGGGACCTTCTCTCCAGCCTAGCTCAGCTCCCAGATCTCCTCGATCCTTCCGTTGTAGCTGTCCTTGTCGTTGCCGGTGTAGGATTCCATCGTTACCCCGGAGTTCTGATAACCATCGCTCTTCATGTCCTTGTCCTCGGTGTAGAATGTGTAGCCGTTGATATCGTACGCCTCATAGGTCATCAGGTTGTGCTCGGCGCCCTGTGACAAGGCGAATATGAGTTGTTCTTCCGCGGAAGAATCCTCATGTAAAGGGTACGTCAGAAACTTCTGCTTGAACCAACGCGTGAAACATGAGTTGTTCTCTTTGAGTATATCTCCGTCCGTCCTCTGTTGGCCTCGGTCATTGTACGTCTTCTCAATAAAGGTTTTGTGCTCTACCACCCAAGGATCGACCACGTCTATGTGTTGTAGCGCGACTAGGTTTGCTCTTTCAAAGTCGGCGAGTCAACCCTCGAAGTCGACATGCATTTCGCGGCAACCCTCACGGTGACCCCATCCAGTGAGCCTGCCGAGGTGCCTGTTGACGGGCAGACCAACGGGGTTCTCGATGCCTAGATAATTCATGCAGTAGGAGATGCACTCTTCGGTCAGAAAGCCCCTGGCTATACTTCCCTCTGGACGTGCCATGTTGCAAACGTATCCTTTGATGACACCATTCATCCTTTCAAACGGCATCATGCTGTGCAGGAACGTCGGCCCGAGTTGGATGATATCCTCCATGATATGGACCAGCAGATGCACCATAACATCGAAGAATGCGGGCGGGAAGTACATCTTAAGCTCGCATAGTATCACCACGATCTCTTCATGTAGCCTTCTGAGTTGCCTCACGCCAATCGACTTCCGAGAGATGACATCGAAAAAGTTGCATAGGCCAAATAGCATTTCACGGACGTGCGCGTCCATGATCCCACGGATTGCAACTGGAAGTATCTGCGTCATCAGCACGTGACAGTCATGAGACTTCATCCCGCTGAACTTCTGCTTCGCTGGGTCTAGGTATCTGCTTATCTTCCCCGCGTAACCGTAAGGAGGTTTTACTCCTAGGAGGCAGGTGAAAAACTGCTCGATCTCCTCCTGACTTAGAGTGAAGCACGCGGGAGGGTAGTCATTTCCGGTCTTCTTGGCCTTTTTGCCTTTGCGATGACTTTCTATGTCCTGCTTCGCCTCATCATCATCATCATCATCATCATCATCATCATCATCATCATTAGCGTGAAGCTCCTGCCTGATGCCCATTGATTTCAAGTCTGCCCTTGCTTTCGGCCCATCTTTGGTCCTCTCTGGCATGTTGAGCAGGGTACCAAGCAGACTCTCGCACATGTTCTTCATGATATGCATGACATCAAGGCTGTGAGGCACACGGTGGATCTTCCAGTACGGCAAGTCCCAGAAAACAGACCTCGTTTTCCATACCTTCAGCAGCGGCTCTGGCGCCTTTCGCTTCTTTCCCGGCTCTGGCGCCTTTTGCTTCTTTCCCGGCAGTGGGCAGTCTTTCGAATTTTTCAACAACTCGTCTATTTCCTCGCCGCTCCTCGTACACGGGCGTTTTCGGGGTTCTGTTTCACCATCGAACAGATCCTTGTGTTTCCTCCACGGGTCATCGTCGCGAAGCCACCTTCGATGTCCCATGAACACGGTTTTTGAAGACCCGGGATCTCTATCTAGCTGGCGATACGTTGTGTCATCCATGCACCTTACGCATCCAGAAAATCCGTGGAGTACCTGCCCCGCGAGATATCCATAACCGAGATAGTCATGCACCATGGTGAGCAGTGCGGGTCTCATAGGGAAATATTCTTTCTCTGCGGCGTCCCACGTATTGGCTGGCGTTTTCCACAGCGTGTCTAGCTCCTCCTTCAGCAGCCCCAGATACAGATTGATGTCGTTCCCTGGTTGTTTCGGCCCTTCAATTAGCATACTCATGTGAATGTACTTCCTCTTCATGCACAACCAGGGGGGAAGGTTGTACATCCACACAAACACAGGCCAGGTGCTATGTGTGCTTCTATGGCTGCCAAACGGATTGACTCCATCGGTGCTCGCGCCCAGAACGATGTTCCTTGGATCCTTCCCAAATTCTGGGTATTCGAAGTTCAACGCTTGCCACTGGCTCGCATCCTTAGGGTGACTCCGCATCTTGTCTTTTTTATTTATCTCTGGATCATTTCCGTCATCTTCCCGCTTCTTCTCCTCCTGCCAACGCAGGAGCTTTGCTACCTTAGGGTCCGCGAAATACCGCTGTAGACGAGGAGTGATCAGAAAGTACCACACTGATTTTCGAGGAGCTTTCTTCCTCTTCTTGTATCGAGTGACACCGCACACCAGACATATGGTAGACTCCGCGTGCTCGTCCCGATAAATGATACAATTGTTCATGCACACATGGTATTTCATGTGCGGTAAATCCAGAGGACACACGATTTTCTTCGCCTCCTCGAAACTAGTCGGGCACTTGTTCCCCTTGGGAAGACGTTCGTGCCAGAATGACATGTTCTCGTCGAAGCATGCGTCGGTCATTTTGTGTTTTACCTTCATCTCCAGAGCCATGAGCGTTACTTTCAGGCAGGTATCCTCGGGCCTGCATCCTTCATACAATGGAGTAACTGCGTCTATCTCCAGTTGATCCAGCTTGGCTTTCTCTCGGGCGGCAGCTCTTGCATTATCCGTCTGCTTGAGAAGCAGCTCTTGAATATGAGGGTCCTGCACCCAGCCTCCATCGTCGTCTGCTCCGGCATATTCATCTTCATGATCATGCCCTTCGTCTTGATCTTCCTTATCATCATGTACGACATCTTCTACATGATGACTGTGTACAGCATCACCGTCATGATCATGTCCTGGAGATTCTTCGTCTTCTCGCCCGCCCTCGCCGCGGTGGTACTTGTCTTGTTGCCCTTCCTCATTTCTTGCCCGGCCCTGGCATGGATGACTTCATAGTCATCTTCATCACCTTGCCACCGATAGCCATCCATGAAACCACACAAGAGTAGGTGGTCCCGCACCTGCCCGAAATCCGGGTCCGCAATAAGGCACTTCAGCTTGCATCTTCGACACGGACATCTTATCTCCGTCTCGTTCTTTTGAAGCATCTCGGCCTTCGCGGAGCTCAAAAACCTATTCACGATGCCTTCAGTCATCGTGCGGACCATGGTCGCCTGCGGGGTAGAGCAAAACGATATTTTAGAACCAAGAATTTTTTTGGCATGACCTTCCCTAAAAATAGGACCAAAAATAATGCATAGTGCCAAAATTCTTGCCGAAACGGAAATGAATCAAAACATTCCGGCAAAATATTGGCAACTATCGCATTTCAAATACCGGTACCTTCAAACACAAACATATATGCAACACCACAAACACATGCAACACCACAAACATACATAGATCTAGCTAGGCCACAAAAAGTGCATGTGCATGTTGTTGGAGCGAGCTAGGGAGAAAAAAAGTAGATCTACATCATGAAGATAGCTTTCCCCTTACTTACCTATCAAAAAAGGTAATTTCACCACTTAATTTTGATGAATCTATGGTGGAAATGAGGTGAGGAGGAGGAGGCAGCCGAAATCTTGGAGAAGGAGGTGGAGGGAATGAAGTGTGGAAAGTGAGTGGGTAGGTGTGGGGCTGTCCAAAATATCTTGTTGGGGTCCCAGGTTACTAATGGCGCACCACAAGGAAATGCGCCATTAGTAACCCTGGTTACTAATGGCGCACTTGCAGGTGGTGCGCCATTAGAAGTTCTGCAAAAAAGTAAAAAATATAAATATATACACTAATGGCGCACCGTGTAATAGTGCGCCATTACTAGTTTAAACTAGTAATGGCGCACTGTGAAACGGTGCGCCATTAGTAGTTTTGCAAAAAAAAGAATAAGAAATTTTTTACAGTAATGGCGCACTCTCTGCCTGGTGCGCCATTACTAGTTAGAACTAGTAATGGCGCACTGTCGACCTGATGCTCCATTAGTATGTATGGAAAAATGGAAAAAAATTAATGCTAGTGGCGCACCCTTTTTCTGGTGCGCGATTAGTGTCTTCCACACTAATGGCGCATCACCAACAGGTGCGCCATTAGTATATAGTAGTGGCACACTACTTCCCTGGTGCGCCATTAGTATCAATCCTATCTATAGCCCTTTTCCTAGTAGTGTGATCCATGCATGCTATAAACTTTCTATTGCCATGGTTAGCTTCATGAACATGTCATCTTGCTGTTGGTATGCTTGTTTTGTCATGCAAGGCCTTGTGATGAGTGGTTTGAGCTCGCAAAGGTGCCTTCATAATTCTGTATATCCCATGCTCTGTTTTCTGCTAAGTCTGAAACTGTTAATAAAACTTGCTATGTTTACATGGGTGCCATCATATCTTCTGTGCCTTTTTGGCTCATCTTCAGTAAGGGACTTTTGATCTATGGTTTGATTAGAATCATGCCATGCCTTTGTTTGCTATGATATGTTCCTGTAGCATGTTGTTTGCTTGCTCTAAACATGGCTTCCTGATGTTATTTCTGGCATGTTAGTATTTTCACTAAGTCTGTGAAGCTGATATCTTTTGCACTTTTGCCATGCTTGTTTGAACTTGCTCTTTTGTGATTTAGCCATAGCTCATTGTTCATGTTTTGTCAAGCATCTTGTGTACATCACTGCCATATACTTGGTTGTTATGTTGCGGTGAAGTAGCTTAGTTTCTTGTTGCATTCTAAGTGGCATCGTGTTGTTAATCGCACAATTGTGTCATTATTGTTTTTCTTGCCATTTGCAAACCGTGCATCCGTTTCCGGTGATCTTTATATCGATTTCACCCGAAATCATCTCATCTTTCCAGCAGCATACTTGGTTTGCCAAGTTGATTCCTTGATCATTCTTTTCCTTCCGGAGCACGCATATGCATTGTATATCACATCTTGCATATCATGCCACGTTTTGCATCTTGTTGCTTGTGCTTTGCACCATGGTTGATTGTTGTTCCTTTGCTTGTGTTCTTGCCTTGGGTACAGCCGGGAGACGAGTACATGACCGAGGAACCTATTGTGAACTCTTACGAGGATCAAGCTTTCGACAACTCTGAGAACTTTACAGGCAAGATGACCATACCCTTGAAATCACTTCTATGTTTGCTTGTTAGTTGTTCTCTCTATTGCTATGCCGCGTTACCTACCACTTGCTATATCATGCCTCCCATATTGCCATGTCAAGTCTCTAACCCTCCTTTCCTAGCAAACTGTTGTTTGGCTATGTTACCGCTTTGTTCAGCCCCTCTTATAACGTTGCTAGTTGCAGGTGAAGATGAAGTTTGTTCCTTGTTGGAACATGGATATTGTTGGGATATCATTATTATCTCTTATTTACTTTAATGCATCTAATACTTGGTAAAGGGTGGAAGGCTTGGCCTTATGCCTGGTGTTTTGTTCCACTCTTGCCGCCTTAGTTTCCGTCATACCGGTGTTATGTTCCTTGATTTTGCGTTCCTTAAGCGGTTGGGTGTTATGGGAACCCCTTGAAAGTTCGCCTTGAATAAAACTCCTCCAGCAAGGCCCAACCTTGGTTTTACCATTTGCCACCTAAACCTTTTCCCTTGGGTTCCGCGGACTCAAGGGTCACCTTTATTTTAAACCCCCGGGCCAGTGCTCCTCTGAGTGTTGGTCCAAAACAGAGGCACTTGCAGCGCCACCTCGGGGAAACTTGAGGGTTGGTTTTAGTTGTACGTAGTGTTCATCCGGTGTGCCCTGAGAACGAGATACGTGCGACTCCTATCGGGATTTGTCCACACATCGGGAGGCTTTGCTGGTCTTGTTTTACCATTGTCGAAATGTCTTGTAAACGGGATTCCGAGACTGATCGGGTCGCCCTGGGAGAAGGAATATCCTTTGTTGACCATGAGAGCTTGTGATGGGCTAAGTTGGGACACGCCTAGAGGGTTTGAACTTTCGAAAGCCGTGCCCACAGTTATGGGAAGATGGGAATTTGTTAATATCCGGTTGTAGAGAACTTGACACTTAACTTAATTAAAATGAAACAACCGCGTGTGTAGCCGTGATGGTATCTTTCGGCAGAGTCCGAGAAGAGAACACGGTCTTGTGTTATGCTTGAACGTAAGTAGCTTCAGGATCACTTCTTGATCACTTACAACTTCTCGACCGTGCGTTGCTTCTCTTCTGGCTCTCATTTGCGTATGTTAGCCACCATATAAGCTAGTGCTTGCTGCAGCTCCACCTCACTACCCATTTCCTACCCTTAAGCTTAAATAGTCTTGATCTCGTGGGTGTGAGATTGCTGAGTCCTTGTGACTCACAGATACTTCCAAACAGTTGCAGGTGCCGATGATACCAGTGCAAGCGATGCTACCAAACTCAAGTGGGAATTCGACGAAGACTTGGGTCGCTATTATGTTTCCTTTCCTGATGATCAGTAGTGGAGCTCAGTTGGGACGATCGGGGATCTAGAATTTGGGGTGGTCTTTCTTTATTTTGGTTCCATAGTCGGACCTTTGTTTGAACCTTGGATGATGTATGGATTACTAATGTATTGTGTGAAGTGGCGATTGTAAGCCGACTCTTTATCCCTTTCTTATTCAGTACATGGGATGTGTAAAGATTACCCCTATTGCGACAGACCTACCATGCGGCTATGCCTTTAAGTTGTGCCCTGACACATGGGAGATATAGCCGCATTGTGGGTGTTATAGAATGGTTCGCCCGCCACCTCGGCCAAGAAAAGCCAAGATCCATGGCAGCCCTCACGACACTTATGACCCGCTTTTCCGCGGGAGAGGATAGTTGGCTGGCTCGTAAAAAAAACACAGCCAGCGAGACATGCCCCTCCGAGGCCAAGAACAGCACCGGCAAGCTCCGGCGCAATAAACACAAACGCTGAAGCAATGGCGATAACACTACAGTTCACGCCGGATTCAGTGGCTCCAAGTCCGACCAGCGAAAGAAGCCCTATAAAAGGAACGGCGGAGGACCATCCAGCCTGGACCGCATACTCGATCATCCATGCCAGATACATGGCACCCCAGACAAACCGGCCAGCCATACTAACAGAGATTGTCGGGTCTTTAAGCAAGCCAGCAAGGTAAATAGCGGAAACAAGGAAGGGGAATTGCAGAGCAAGGATGATGACGAGGAGCCCCGGCAGCCGAACACTGGGGCAGAAGAAATTCCCGCCTCATGTCAAAATGGTGAACTTGATATGTGCTACAAACATCCCCAAAAGGGAGCGCAAGCGCGCACTCAGGGATGTTTATGCATGTCGGGGGTTGGGTGCGACATATGCCAAAGGATGGCTTATCATGGTGGGGGCGAGTAGAACGTCGCCAGTGCCTTGAAACGGGATTAGGCGCAGACATGCACGCCAGTGAATCTTACCCAGCTTCAGGGCTCTCCAGGGAGATAACACCCCTATTGCTGCTATGCGGGGTCTCCGCATGATCACTATGGCAAGGTGTTTACACGATTTCTCCTTGAGTTGTTTCCTGGAGGTAGGAGAGGGCAAGGCTAACTCTCTCCCTCCTATATGATCTGGTCTAGAGCTAATGGATTCCAACCCTTTGCATGGGTGCCCTGGGGGTTTATATAGGCCTACCCCCAGGGGTACAATGGTAATCCGGCTGGGCGCGGGCCCAGCCGTCAGTGCCTCTGGCCTCCGTCTTCTCTGCCGATTGCTGGGGCCTGCCGACTGGTGGGCCCCGCCGACTGGTCTGGTATGGAGCTGCCAGGCCGCGTCCGCCGCGGGTGGGTCTTGCTGGCTGCTGATCACTGTAGTCGTGCTTTGGATGACGCGGGCTTGATCATGGAGTCATGGTAACAGCCCCGCCGCCTGGCGGGCGATCACTATTGCCACTCTCCATCACATCAGATTAATGGCGCGTGGGCCCCGGGGGAGGGCTTGGCCGACTCCCGAGGGCCGGCTCCCAACGGGTCCGACTGGTGGTGCACTTGCCGTCTTCTGGGGTCCCACTGGCTGGTGGGAACCGATGCCCCAAGGCCGTACAGACAAGCCGTCGTGGGCGCAAGATTCGGTCCTTCGGCGCTGATGTCAGGGCCGGCATGGCGATAGTACCGCGCCGCACGGAGATCTTCCTGGGTACGGCGTGCGGTGGCCATGCCTGCCCTTGGTAAGGGGCGGGAGCGGGCTTCACTGTAGCCACTCCCCTGCCCCGTCCCTCTTGACAAGGTCATGGGGTTTTGTTGGAGTCGCGGCCGACTCCACAAAGCTGGCTTCTTTGGAAGTCGCCAGTCAAGCGTCGGTTTATCCTGAAGTCGTCCCTGGGGCTTGGCTGTGTGTGGGCAGTCGGCCGTCTTGCCGCCGACTTCTCAGAAAGCGGCTCTTCGTCCTGGGGTCTTGAGGGGCGCAGCCTGCCCCAATGTATTGAAAGGTTCTGGGCCTGGGGTTGGCCTACTCGTGGCCCATTTCTCTGACCGTAGTCCCCGAAGCTGGTGAGGCACCGCGGGTGATCGGCCGAGAAGCCTCGGCAGTTTCTCTTTCCGGGTACTCGATATGTGGTTCTTGGTTGACTTCTGCCGGGCCGGCTAGAAGGAGTCGGACTCGCCCAATTCTGCCTCGCACAACATTTCAAACTTCGCGGCAGGATTTAAGTAGCGTGCTGGCTAAGCCTCCAGGCCGCCGCCCGCTCTAGGCCTGTCATGCGATGACACGTGGCTGGGCCATCCTGCCAGCCTACGCGCGCGATGGGACAGGCCCGTAGGCGGGGCCCACCACTACCGTGCCTCGGCGCCCGAGCGGATCCGCTATGGCCCCGGCGGACGGTTGGGATTCCCGCGGAGTTACTGCACGCAGTAACTTTGTCGTGGAACGTGGGGGTCGTGCGGCCGTGGGCGCAGTAAATCCCATGGCCGCCCCCTCGGCTTCTCAGCCCACAAGGCTATAAGTAGGGGAAAGAGGGGGGCGCGGCAGAGCACGCGCGCCCCTCCTTCCCACTTCTCCTTGCTCTCCTCCTTCTTCTTCTTCTTCGCTCCGCCACGCGCCCAAGATTCGATGAACACCGCGGTGATCAGCTCGTGATGAGTTCTTCCTCTGCCGCCACGCCTCCCCCGGTGCGCTCCGGCACCTGGGACGGCTCCGAAGTTCACGATGACCACATCGAGTTCCTCCGCAAGACTCGTCGGCTCCCCGGCGAAGACTATGTGCGGGTGTGTCTTGCACCGAGGGAGGAGATTTCCCCAGCGCCGGAGGAGGGCGAGCGGGTCATCTTCCGCTCGCATTGCCTGCGCGGATTGGGGCTGCCGGTGAGCATCTTCTTCCACTCTTTTCTGGAGTTCTATGGCCTCTAGCCGCACCACCTCACACCCAACACGGTGGTGCTGCTGTCCGCCTTCGTGGCCTTGTGCGAAGGCTTCCTCGGAGTCCTCCCCACCCTCGAGCTCTTGGGGGAGTTCTTCTACTGCAAGCTCGGCACCCAGGCTGCAGGCGTGCCGGCTCAATGCGGCGCGTTCATCGCTGGGCAAAGATCGGTAGCCGACAACCCCTTTCCCACCATCAAGCTGATAAAGTCGGTGAAGATGTGGCAGCGATCCTACTTCTACGTGAAGAACGTTTTCACGGGGGGCGATTGGGTCAACCTGCCGGCTTTCGAAGCCGGCCCGCCGGCTGGGAGACTGCCCAACTTGTCGTACCAGGCCAAGTCGCTGACGCTTGCAGGAGCCAGCGCCGTCACACGACTCCGAGTGCTGACACAGTCGGAGGGCCTGACCGGTCTGGACCTGCTGGCCGCCTTTGTGGTGCGCCGAGTTCTCCTGCTTCAAAGCCGCCCCCACATGATATGCCAAATGAGCGGGCGTCGTGACCCGAGTCGGATGTGCACCCAGGACATGCCTCACGAGGAGCTGGCCTACATGGTGAACTACCTCTCAGACAACAAGCTGCTGCAGGACTGGCGGTTCGGTAAGGAGCCGTACTCCCGCGCCAACCCCCCACCCACAGTGAGTTGCCCTTTCTTTCTTTCTTCGAGTTGTCTTCTTTCTTGCCGAGTCTGTCTTCTTTCTTGCCGAGTCTACTTGTGCGACCTAGCCAGTCGGCTTTGGTCAGAATCCCCTCCGCCATCCATCAGTCGGCACCTTGGGGCCGGCCCACGAGTTCCTTGCCGACCGGGCGGAGAGCGACGTCGACGACCCCGATCTGAGGGCGGCGGCTTTGGAAGATGACGCCGAGGGAGGAGGCGGCCCGCGGCTCGGGGCCAGTCTAGAGGACTGGCCTGACAATGATGAGGAGGTCGCCCCCCGCCCCCGGCCAGGAGCCGGACATCCCGGCGCGGGCTCTTCTGCCGCGCCGGGTGCTCCAGGCGGCGGGAAGAAGCGCAGGGCCGTGCTGACTTTATTAGGCAGTCGGCCGAAGAAGCCCAAGAGTTCGGTTGCGGCGACCCGGCGGGACGAGGCAGCTACAAAGGCCATCCGCTTCCGTAAGGAAGTGAAGAAGCCACCACTGGTCTCCGCGTGAGTATTCTGTCTCAACGCTTTATTCTTTCTTTGTGGCTTCGTCTAAGCCTTCCCCCTGCTTCCCCTGCTTCAGGTCTCCCCTCACTCTTGAGAGGGTCACCACCACCTCCGTCATGGGGTCAGCGGAGACGTCCGCCACCACTCGGTGGATTGACCCCGCTGCTAACCTCCGGGAGGTGACGAAGCGGAATGCACAGGAGAAGCGCAACGAAGAAGAGGCCGCCCGCCTGGAGAAGGCGGGGGCCTCCGCCAAGAAGAAACTGGCGGAGGCCGAAGCAGCCGTCGCGTCGAAGCGGCAGGCTGAGGAGGCAGCGCGCCGCCAATCGGTGGTGTTTGTTCCCGTGGCAGGCTGAGGAGGCACCTGCTGAACTCTGCGCCGCCGCCTCCGGAGTTCACGGGGCAGGCTGGGGGAGCCGTCGACGAGAACCCCGTCCTGGAGAGGGAAGGCGGCGACTCGTCTACGCCGGACGTGATCGTTCTGCCGTCACCCTCGCCGTCGTCTGAAAGTGCGCAAGGCAAACAGCCAGCAGACCCTCCAGTGCCGCCGACTGAAGATGAGGCCGTGGCGAGGCTACTTCTTCAATTCGGCTCGCCAACGCGCCGCCGTCTTGAGAAGGTGACCTCGGCACCCCGCCCCTTGGAGGCCGGCACCGCCAGCTCGGCGATCCCAGACGCCGAAGTGACGAGCGCCGCGCCCATTGGGTGGGTGCGAGGAGGTGGCACAGGGCCACTGAACCAGGTGCTTCTGGACGTCCAGCGAAGCTTCATGCTGAGGGCGACGCTCTCTAGAATTGCACCAAGGCGTACCTGGCATCGCGAGCAGCCGTCCGGGTATGTTTTTTCCTTTGGTCCTTGTATTGTTGTTCCTCTCTTCAGGGGCACGCCAGCGCACCCACTGGGTGTAGTCCCCGAGTTTCAGGCGGGCTGCTGAGCAGGCGGCCTGGAACTCCAATTGATGAACTCTGGGTACTAACTTTTGTCTGAAACGCTCGTCGCAGGACTACCACAACCTCCGCATCACTGCCTTCAATCATAACGTTAAAGAGCTGGGCAAGCGGACCGCCGACTTGTCAGAGAGCCGGAGTAAGTCCTTTTTTCTTCTTTGCAGGGGCGCGCTGGTGCACCCACGGGCTGTAGTCCCCGAGATTCGGGCCGACTGCTGAGCAGTTGGGCCGGAGCTTCCCGGTGACCTTCTTTATTGATGACTTAAGGCCTTCTTTCTTCCTTTTCTTCAGGAGCCAACGCTGTTCTTCAATAGCAGCTGAGCGAAGCCAACTCTGCATTGCGCGCCAAGGGGCAGGAGTGCAGCAAGCTCGCCACAGAGCGCGATCTACTAGTCACTTAATTGGCAGAGCAGAGGGAGCTACTTGCGAAGACGCAAAAAGAGGTAGAAGAGACGAAAACCGCCCTCCTGGCCAAGTTCGCGAGCGAGCGCTACTCCTGGTCTGACAAGGAGGCGATGCTGGCCTCCGGCTTCCATGAGATTGAAGACATCATTGATGGTGAGTTTCTTTACCTTCTCTCTTTGAGCTGCCGATTATAAGTCGTGCCGACTCATGGTTTTTTACTTGCTTCTTAGTTTCTTCCATCTTGGCAAACTTCTTTCCTGGGCACTCTCAGGCCGCCATCCAAGCCATTGAGGCCGACCGTGAAGGTCGGAGGGCGGAAGGTGCAGAGATCACCGCCGACGCCCCCCGAACCCTTGATGAGCATATCCTGAGCATCAAGGCTCGACTTCGGCCGACTCACCGGATGCTGCGCCGGCTTCAACGTGTTGGCGCCCAAGCGATTGCCGCCCTGTGGCCGGACATGCAGGCTTCGTGCACCCCCAGCTTGACTGTCGACTGGCTAGAGGTCGTGGCCGGTCATCTTGAAGCCTGGAAGGGTTCCTCGGCCCGAGCTGGAGCGCGCCGGCCCTTGGAGTTCGTCAAGGCGTGGTATCCGGGGCTGGATCTAGACCGGCTGGCCACCCTCCGGTCAGAGGCCCAACCGGAGCTGGCAGCCACGGAAGACACCCTCGTCAAGCGTGCCGCGACAATCACTGAGTACATCGACACCAGCATCTTCGTCCCCGAGCGGTCTGAAGACGGCGAGGAGGTACCGTCGGAGTGGTTTGGGATGAATCCAGACTACAGCGAGGACTCGGCGGAGGTGATCGGCTCCAGCGTCGAGGAGGAAGGAGAGGCGGAGGACGGAGCCGAGATGGAAGCACCAGAAGACGGAGCAGACGGCTAGCCTCAGCTCGACCGCGCCTCCAGCAACGAGCTGCGTGCGACCGAGCTGACTGCCGCCGGAGGCGATCAAGCTGAGACTACCCGGCCGGCCGCCCCAACGCCTTACGCTGCCGCCTCCTCCGACCCCCTGAATCCATCTGCCGCCTCCTAAGCTGCTGCCTTATCTTTGTTTTATCTGCTTTAGTAGTCTTTGAAAACTTGTTAATTTGCACAATTCCACCCGCGGGGTGTATTTTAAACTTCTGCTCGAAGATTCGGCCAAGGGCCTATATGTAAATATTTATCTAATTCTATCTTTTCTTGCTCATTGCTCTTTTGGCTTTTTTCCTTTGCCGCTTTCCCTTAGTTGCCTGTCTTGCCAATCGGACAGCCGCTCTGCGGACTACCGATGGATCAAATGCTCGGCTACTTTGGGAAGGCAAGTACTTAGCCCTTTTTTAAGAGTTTTGAGCAAGTTGAATAGAAGGCGGCAATCCGACTGTTCAAGAGTCGGTTTGCGAAAAAGGCTGGAAGCCGTCTTGAGCTATGTTTTATGCTTTGAGTCCTTAGCCATTTTTCATGCGAACGTCCATTCTTCCTTACTCCTGCCCACCGTACAGTCGCCCTGCGAGCTGTGGCTTCTAACAGGAGACGGTTTAGGCGTTACACACTACTTGTACGGCTGCAGGAAGCATTTCATAGTGCAAGGCGACAAGTCCCCAGGCCGTCTTGTCGAGCCCGGTGCCAAGCGGCATAACAAAGAGTAACATACTTGTAGGCATAATTTTTATCATACAGACAAAAGAGGGCAGTCCCCGAGCTCGTCTCGGGGGGCCCGACGTCTTTGGTACTTTTAATACAAAAGGTAGCATGGTACATACTGCATCAACTGTAAAATCTTCGGAGGAGATTTGCATTCCATGGCCGCTCTGTCTCCTTGCCGGAGTCATCCCTCTTACGTGCACGGGGCTTCTGAGCGTCAATCAGGTAGTAGGAGTCGTTGCCCAGTACTATGCTGATGATGATGAAAGGGCCTTCCCAAGGCGCCGACAGCTTGTGCTGGCCGGCTGTTTGCTGGATCAGCCGGAGCACAAGGTCGCCTTCTTGGAAAGATCTTGGCTTGACCTTCCTGTTGTGGTATCGGCGCAGGCTCTGCTGGTAGATGCTGGACTGGCTGAGTGCCAACAGCCGGCCCACTTCCAGCAGATCGACGCCATCTTGTCGTGCTTCTTCTGCTTCCTCCTTGGTGTACATGGTGACTCGTGGGGAGTCAAACTCTATGTCCGTTGGGATGACGGCTTCGGCACCGTAGACGAGGAAGAAAGGCGTGAAGCCGGTTGACTTGTTTGGAGTCGTGCGCAGACTCCAGAGGACGGCTGATAGCTCGTCGAGCCAGCAGCCAGCCGAGCGCTCTAGAGGCTCGATCAGCCGAGGTTTGATGCCGGACAGGATGAGGCTGTTTGCTCGCTCCACCTGGCTATTTGACTGTGGTTGCGCAAAAACGGGCCAAGGCGCCTTTGGCAAAATTTGTGCCGTTGTCGATGATGATGCTGTGTGGTATGCCGTACCGAATTGTGATATCGGAGATGAAAGTCACGGCAGTTGGACCGTTCAGCTTCTTGATTGGCTTCGCTTCTATCCACTTGGTGAACTTGTCCATTGCGACAAGTAAGTGAGTTAAGCCACCTCGTGCTGTCTTGAATGGTCCCACCATGTCTAGACCCCAAACTACGAAAGGCCAGGAAATGGGGATGGTCTTGAGTGCAGAAGCTGGCTGGTGTGGCTTGGAGCTGAACTTCTGGCACCCTTTGCATTTTTGGACCAATTCCTTGGCCTCTTCTAAGGCAGTCGGCCAGAAGAAACCGTGTCTAAAGGCTTTTGCGATGAGTTCTCTTGAAGCCGCATGGTGGCTACACTCGCCTTGATGGATGTCTTTGAGAATTGCTTGGCCTTGCTCTGGCTCTACGCAGCGTTGGTAGACACCAGTGACGCTGCGCCTGACCAGCTCTTTGTTGACTATGGTGTAGGCTGCCGCTCGGCGTTATACTTGCCGAGCTGAGGTCTCGTCAGTCGGCAGCTCTTTGCTCACCAGGAATTTGAGGATGGGCTGGGCCCATGAGGGTGCTGCTATTTCTTCGACTGCCAGAACTGCGACTTGGACGAGGGCGGTTGGGCTGGGAGGCGGTGGGTTGGAGTCAACAACCACTTGCTGGGTTAATGAAGTCCTCAGGCCGACTGGCACGGCTCTTGGGCCGAGTTCTGGAATCTTCGAGTCCGCCGCCGCAGTCCCTGGGCCGGGTACTGTGGTCCCTGGGCCGACCTCGACTGTGCCGGCTTTGGGGCCATCTGCCAAAATCCCTGTACCGTCTGCCTGGGCTCTGGAGTCGGATCTGACCTCCTCGGGAGGAGCCGGCACAAAGATGGAGTCTGATTCTAGTGAAGGCTTGAAAGACGTCTTGAGGAGGCGTTGAAGGGCAACGCCGGATGGTATTTCTTTGCGGGTAGAGCCGATTCGTGCCAAGGCGTCAGATTGGTCGTTGTTGTTTCTTGGCACATGGAGGAACTCACACCCCTCGAAATACCCACTGAGTTGCTGCACGAGGAAACGGTAACTTGCCATGTTAGCATCTTTGGTGTCCCAGTCGCCGGATGACTATTGGACCACTAAGTCCGAGTCGCCATAACACAAGATCTGGCCAACGCCAAGTTCTTTGGCAAGCCGGAGCCCGTGAATGAGCGCCTCGTACTCGGCGACGTTGTTGGAGGCGGCGAAATGGATTTGCAGTGCGTATTTGAGCTTGTCGCCTTTAGGAGAGGTGAGGACGACGCCGGCTCCCAAGCCGATGCGCATCTTGGAGTCGTCGAAATGCATCCGCCAATGGGTGGAGTCGGGGGCTGGAGGTAGGTACTGGGTCTCGGCCCAGTCGACGAGAAAGTCGGCCAGTGCTTGTGACTTGATGGTGGTGCGGGGCTGGTAGTGGATGGTGTAGGGAGCTAGCTCTATGGCCCACTTGGCCACTCGGCTAGAAGCATCTCGGCTTCCGATGATCTCGGCAAGTGGGGCCGTGCAAACCACAGTGACTGGATGCTCTTGAAAGTAAGGCTTCAATTTCTTTGCGGTAAAGTGCACGCCATAGCACATCTTCTAGTAGTGTGGGTACTTCTGCTTGGAGGTCGACAGTACCTCGCTCAGGTAATATACCGGTCTCTGGACAGGTAGCACCTTGCCTTCCTCCTTGTGTTCCACTACAATGACCGTGCTGACTACCCGGCCGGTGGCTGCGATGTACAGGAGCATAGGTTCCTTGGGAGTCAGAGCCACCAGGACGGGTGGGGTAATCAACATCTTCTTCAACTGGAGAAAAGCTTCGTCTGCCTTATGGTTCCACTTGAAAAAAGTGGTCTTCTTCATGAGTTGGTATAAGGGGAGAGCTTTCTCGCCCAGCCGACTGATGAATCGGCTGATGGATGCCAAGCAGCCGGTGAACTTTTGCACATCTAGCAGTCGGCTGGGTGCCTCCATTCTCTTAATGGCTTTGATCTTTATAGGGTTGCATTATATGCCGCGTTCGGAGACCAGGAAACCAAGGAGCTGGCCGGCTGGTACCCCGAACACACACTTCTCGGGATTGAGCTTGATCTGGAATCGGCGCAGGTTCTCAAAGGTCTCCTTGAGGTCTTCCAGCAGTGTTCCACACTTTTCCGTCTTCACCACCACGTCGTCCACATAGACGTGGGCGTTCCTGCCGAGCTGCTTGAGGAGGCACTTCTGCATGCAACGCTGAAAGGTGGCGCCGACATTCCTTAAGCCGAACGTCATGGTGAGGTAGCAGAAGGCTCCAAACTGCGTGATGAAGGCGGTCTTTAGTCTGTCAGCCGGGTTCAGCTTGATCTGGTGATATCCTGAGTATGCATCCAAAAAACTCAATAGCTCGCATGCGGCTGTGGAGTCTATCACTTGATCGATTCTTGGTAGAGCAAACGGGTCCTTGGGCAGGCTTTGTTGAGGCTCGTGTAGTCAATACACATTCGCCACTGCTTGTTCTTCTTCAATACCAGGACTGGATTGGCTAGCCACTCTAGAAACAATACTTCCATAATGAAGCCGGCTGTTAGGAGTTGGGCTATCTCTTCTCCGACAACTCTTCTCTTCTCTTCTGATAGGCGGCACAGGGGCTGCCTGACCGGCTTCGCATCAGATCGGACATGTAACTTGTGCTCGGCGAATTCCGTGGATACACCTGGCATGTCTTTGGGGGACCATGCAAAGATGTCCCGATTCTCACGGAGGAAATCGACGAGCTCGCCTTCCTATTTGCCGTTGAGGTTCGCGCCTACGACAGCGTACCTCTCTGGGTGCTCCGGATCCAAGGTTATCTTTTTTGTCTCTTTGGCCGGCTTGAACGAACCCTCGGCCTCCGGCTCCTTTGGGTTGGGCGATACCTCTGGCTACTGGTCAGCCATCGCCACAACTCGCTCATGGAGCCGCTTATCGGCCACGATCACTAGGGACTCGGCTAGCCGACTGCTCTCAGCCACACAGGCAGACGACTTCCGGTAGTCGCCGGCTATAGTCAGAATTCCCCTGGAACTGGGCATCTTCATTTTGAGGTAGGCGTAGTGGGGGACCGCCATGAACTTGGCCAAGGCGGGTCGGCCGAGTAGCGCATGGTATGGGCTCTCAAGGTCCACCACCTCAAACCAGACCGACTCTCGACGGAAGTGATCTTTGTCTCCAAAGAGGACGTCCATCAGGATCTTGCCAATTGGTGAGCAGGAAAGTCCAGGAACAATGCCATGGAACACAGTCCGGCTGTTCTGAAGCTGTCTTTGCTTGATTCCTAGCTTCTCCATGGTGTCCTTGTATAGGATGTTGATGCTGCTGCCTCCGTCTATCAGAACTCGCGAGAAACGCGCGGCTCGCCTATCCGTAGCAAAGGTGACGTCCAAGACCAAGGCATAGGAGCCCGGACTCGACATCACCTCTGGGTGGTCAGCTCTGCTCCAGCTGATAGGCTTCTCGGACCAGTGCATGAACTCTGGCGTCTCTGATGCTACTGCATTCACCTCTTGTCGCTGCAGCCGCCTGCTGCGTCGATCATCAGCCATACTGGTAAACTCCACGTAGGCTCCGTGTTCTTCAGGGTATTCGTCTTGTACTGCGTCGACAGGCCTGACAGCCGGCTGCTGGGGCGGAGGCGGAGGCGGCTGCCCAGCAGGCGGGGGAGGCAGGAGGCCGTCTCCCTTGGCGATCCCGGTGAACCAGTGGCACTTCCGGGTGGTGTGATTCGACGGCTTCGCACCGCTATGGAACTGGCAAGGTCCATCCAGAGTCTCTTCATAGGAGAATGCCGACAACCAGTTGGGCTTGCCGCCTTTCTATCGCTTGGGCGGAGGCTGCCCGTCCAGCTGCTGAGCTTCAACGGTCGCGACCTGCTGGCTGCTGGAAGTTGGCAGCGGGGCCTTGCGCTTGTGGTCGCCCTACTTATGTCGCCGATTGGCGTCTCCCGCCGGAGTTCTTGGAGCTTGAGGGGCCACTTTGCCAGTTCTGTTGACTTGAATCTCCGCCTTCATGGATGAGTCGGCCGTGGCGTACTTGTCCGCTATGATCAGCAGCTCGTCGAGGGTTTCTGGCTCGTCGCAGAGGAGCTTGTGCTTGAGGAGGGTGCCTTCTCTGCACCCGGCTGTGAAGTACTCGATGGCCTGCACCTTGTGCACGCCCTCGCAGGAGTTCCAAAGCTCGGCCCAACGCGTGAGGTAGTCGCGAGTCGACTCGTCGGGACCTTGCACGCACAAGGAGAGCTGACGGGGCTTGGGAGGATGCTTGTACGTGCTGGTGAAGTTGCGGACGAATGCTTCGGTGAAGTCGACCCAGCTGTTAATGCTGCGGGGCTTCAGGCTGTTCAGCCATGTCCGAGCCGTGCCCTAGAGCATGAGCGGAACGTATTTTACAGCGACACGCTTGTTGCTGTTTGCTATGTTGACAGCCGTGGAGTAGTCTACCAGCCAGTCTTCCGGCTTCACGGAGCCAGTATACTTGGGCATGTCTCTTGGGAGCGTGAACTCTCTGGGAAAGGGCTCGTCTAGAATGCGGGGTCCGAAACAAGGCGGACCCAACTCGTCTTCTTCTTCCAGCACTAGGGATCGGTGAAGTCGGTCGATCCGGTGGCGGGCGTCATTTTCTCCGACTCCCTCTCTGCGGCCAAGGCGGTCGCCGAGAGTCGGATGGTCAACATGCGGCGGGGAGACTCGCCTCTCCTTGCGAGGAGGAGGAGGCGGACAGTCGTCCTGGCGTTCCACTGCTCTCGGGGGGCCATCTCGGTCGCGCTCTATGGTAATGCGAGTCCGACTGTGGCTGACAACCAGATCCTTGTCTCTTCTTCCTCGGGCACCGCCAGTCGGTGTCCGAGACATCGCGCCTTGATCTCAGTGAAGGTCATTGTTTTGCCGTTGCGGCGCCTCCGTGTGGCAGCCGGCCTCGTTCTGTGCGGCAGCCGCGTCGAGGAGCCGCTGGACTCGCTCCATCATCAGGCGGCGTTCTTCGCCCTCGAAATTGTCTAGCTCGTCCGCCGCTGCCTGGGCGGCTCGGATGTTCTCCGCTGGTGTAGCGTACACAGGGCGGCTTGCCCCAAGCAGGTTGACGATGGCTACGCCGCGCTGCTGGACCGCGCCAAGGCGGCTGGGCCCTGCCGGGGCCGGCGAGCCGCCAACGGCGCGATCCATCTCCCGCTGGTAGGCTTCTGACAAGCGTCTCACACTGGCCAGCTTCCTCGCGCCTTCGATAAGCTGAAGGTGGCGCGCCTCCAACGTCTCTGCGTCAGCGTCTTCTGGAATGGGTGCAGTCAGGTCTTGCAGCGCCGCGCCGAGTGGATCGTGCGCTCCTCCGCCGGGGAGCTCGTCATGACTGATGATGAGCACCTCGGTGACGGTGCTTCCGTCGCTCTCTACGCGAGGGAGAGGTTCGTCGTAGACCACCACATTAGTGGGGAACGCGTCGATTGACGCGGTGTCGGAGTCGACCAGCATCGGGTCGGTAGGGCCTACAGACTCCAAGTCCACGGCAGGCTCGCCGAAAACGTGGAGTTGATCGAGGAGGCCCGCGAAGAGGCTCCCGGAGCCGCCCGTGCCTGCGTTGGATGCAGGTTCGTCGGAGAGGCGAACCTCCCTGACAAGTTCGGCGAGGCAACTGGCACCGCAGGCGATCTCAATGCCACGCAGCGCGTCAGCGCGAACTCCGTCTGGCGTGCCTGCCTGGCTGCGCTCGCCAGGGACGAAAAGTGTTCCCGTCCAGAACAGGTCTTCGGACGGTGGTGCACCATGCCCCACGGTGGGCGCCAAATGTCGGGGGTGGGGTGCGACATATGCCAAAGGATGGTTATCATGGTGGGGGCGAGTAGAACATCGCCGGTGCCTGGAAACGGGATTAGGTGCAGACATGCACGCCGGCGAATCTTACCCAGCTTTAGGGCTCTCAGGGGAGATAACAACCCTACCGCTGCCCTGCAGGGTCTCCGCATGATCACTATGGCAAGGTGTTTACACAATTGCGCCTTGAGCTATTTCCTGGAGGTAGGAGAGGGCAAGGCTATCTCTCTCCCCCCTATATGATCTGGTCTAGAGCTAATGGATTCCAACCCTTTGCATGGGCGCCCTGGGGGTCTATATAGGCCTACCCCCCAGGGGTACAATGGTAATCCGGCTGGGCGCGGGCCCAGCCGTCAGTGCCTCTAGCTTCCATCTTCTCCACCGACTGGTGGGCCTCGCCGACTGGTCTGGTACGGAGCTGTCAGGCCGCGTCCGCCGCGGGCGGGTCTTGCCGTCTGCTGATCACTGTAGCCATGCTTCGGATGACGCGGGCTTGATCATGGAGTCGTGGCAACAGCCCCGCCGCTCGGCGGGCGATCACTATTGCCACTCTCCATCACATCGGATTAATGGCGCGTGGGCCCCGGGGGAGGGCTTGGCCGACTCCCGGGGGCCGGCTCCCAACGAGTCCGACTGGTGGTGCACTTGCCGTCTTCTAGGGTCCCGCTGGCTGGTGGGACCCGATGCCCCAAGGCCGTACAGACAAGCCGTCGAGGGCGCAAGATTCGGTCCTTCGGTGCTGATGTCAGGGCCGGCATGGCGACAGTACCGTGCCGCATGGAGATCTTCCTGGGTACGGCATGCGGTGGCCATGCCTGCCCTTGGTAAGGGGCGGGAGTGGGCTTCACCGTAGCCACTCCCCTGCCCCGTCCCTCTTGACGAGGTCATGGGGTTTTGTTGGAGTCGCGGGCCGACTCCCCAAAGCTGGCTTCTCTGGAAGTCGCCAGTCAGGAGTCGGTTTATCCTGAAGTCGTCCCTGGTACTCGGCCGTGTGTGGGCAGTCGGCCATCTTGCCGCCGACTTCTCAGAAGGCGGCTCTTTGTCCTGGGGTCTTGAAGGGTGCAGCCTGCCCCGATATCTTGAAAGGTTCTGGGCCTCGGGTTGGCCTACCCGTGGCCCATTTCTCCGACAATGCGGTAGATCCAGTCGCCCCAAAATTCAACCCGTGGTCATCATTCCAGATCACCTCCGATCGTCGTGATCATCCAACCAACATCTATCATGGCGGTTCGGCCGCATTGGTACTCGACCCAATCATTGACGGATTCCACACGACACGAGTCTTAATGGACGGTGGTAGCAGCCTCAACCTGCTCTATGAGGATACAATACGCAAAATGGGCATTAATCCCTCATGAATCAACCCCACGATAACTACCTTTAAAGGAGTTATACCAGGCATAGAGGCCCGTTGTACGGGCTCAATCACGCTGGAGGTGATCTTAGGTTCCTCGGATAACTTCTAAAGTGAAGAGCTAATCTTCGACATCGTCCCCTTCCGCAGTGGCTACCACGCACTACTCGGACGAACCGTGGTTGCTAGATTCAATGCGGTGCTACATTATGCTTATCTCAAGATCAAGATGCCCGGTCCACATGGCGTTATCACAGTAAATGGAAACACAGAACGTTCTCCCCGCACAGAGGAGCATACCGCAGCCCTAGAAGAAGAAGTACAGAGCAGCCTTCTCAAGCGGCACCATAATCCGGCCGCCGAGCCCCTGGACATCATTAAGAAGGTCCGGACTACACTACCACAGGGCAGCTCGGTTCGTCAAGAGCTGAATTAGTAAATTCGGCCTCCGTCCCAGCCCCGATGAGGAGATGGCATCCCTACCGCGCGTACATAACTACGCACTCGAAACCCCATGGGTACTGACGGAGGCATAACTCGCTCACGATCCATAGTGCAGCTTGACTGACCCTGGGATTCGCACGCCTGTACTTTTTCTTTTTTAATTACGGGTTTTTTCTCTTTTAGAGGTCTATGCAGACGACCCGCACGCAGAACACACCAAGGAGGCAAGGAGCTCTGGCATACACGGGAATCCCCAGGTGGTCTCTATTAAACGATTGCCACACTTGTTTTACATACCCGCACGCAGCTCGCCCTTGGTCAGGCCATGTTAAGTAGGCTTACTAGCTTATCGCATTACTTTTACAAAGTATGCCTTCATGTACTAATTACATCACAATAGTGAATAAATGGTGGCGTCAGCTTATTACTTCATTTTCCTGTTTTCTCACCTTTGTATTTATTACTCATTGCACATGTACAACATGGTAAGTATTACAACGCCAGGGGCTTCATTACACCCCGCATTACGGCAATAAAAGTCGGAACACTTTTCCAGTATAGTTCGGCACCCCGAACTTATAGCATTATATGCATCGGCTCCGAATCATGTCTTTGGTCAATAGTTGGGTTGCCCGGCTCCTGTGCTTACAACCTTACGTTCCGCTATATCGTCTAGGGTAGTAAAGGGAGAACTACTACGATTGTGTCCTGGTTCTTCCGGATGAGCACCTCAGTAGAGAAAGCCGAAAACTGACTGTCATGATGCGGCGAGAGTTGGTCAGCTGTTCGAGAGGTTCCAAAATCGTTAGAGATTTTTTCCGCTTCTTGCGAAGAATCAGTTCTTCCGGTTAGGCATGCATAACGCCCCTAGTTGGTCCTTCCGAATACCAGGGGCTTCGCCAACTTTCTTAATTGTCAAACTCCTATGGCTAAGTGAGGGCGGTAAAGGCCGCATAGTCTGATTGCGTTGTTCGTTGTGCTAAACACCTCCTTTAAGGACCAGAATGGGGGCAGAAGCCGACGACTGGTCAACCCTCAGATTTCATAAACGTCCGCACAGGAGGTAAAATGTAAATCACAAGCATTATAATACATAACATCATTGTTCAATTTTAGAGGACAAGATAATAAAAATGTTCTCATGGGAATATGACATCCTTCGAACATTGCTCCGCCACAAGGCAGGACCCCTCCAGGATGCCATCAAAATAGAGCTCGGATCGACGATGCTCCTTGCCCTCCGGCAGCCCCTCGGTCATCAGCTTCTTGGCATCCAGCTTTTCCCAATGCGTCTTGACGCGGGCAAATGCCATACGCGCACCTTCAATACAGACCGGCCGCTTCACGGCTTCGAGCCGCGGACAGGCACTTACAAGCCGATTAACAAGTCCAAAGTAGCTGCTAGGTATAGGCTCGGCAGGCCACAGCCAGCCTATCAGATTCTTCATGGCTAGTTCTGCCGACCTGTGCAGCTCGACCAACTGCTTTAGCTGGTCGCTGAAGGGCAATGGATGTTTGGGTCCAAGATATTGGGACCAGAATAGCTTCTCTGTAGACATCCCTTCTTCGGCTCTATAATGCTAGGCAGCATCAGATATACTACGCGGCAGATCCGTAAACGCCCCTGGAAAACACAAATTCAGATAAGTACAAGGAACGTTTCTTCTACATACTTGCTTTGCAGGGGAAAAAAATTACCTGCCGCAATATCCTTGGCTGCCTGAATTTCCTAGAGGGCGTTCTGGGCTTCGGCTCGTGCATCCTGTGCGCTATGGCGAGCCTTCGCCAGTTCATACTCTTGCGCCTTACAATCACACTCCAAGGACTCAGATCACTCGACCGCGCCCTGGCTGCCACCTCGGCTGTGGCCCCTAATAAAGTTCATGACAACTCAGTCTAGACGGACTATTCGTTTTTTCTTAAAAGGTACCCGTAGGTTACTACATACCTTGGCTATCCTCCAGCTGCTTCTTTACGAGGCCGAGCTCTTCCCCGGCCCGCTCCAGTTTTCGCTTCAGTCCGGAGACCTTTGCAGCATGAGCGGTGGTAGCCTAGAGTGATACCTGCTTATTCACACAGACAACTTATGTTAGACTCCCGTGATATTTCTTCTCGATCCATTGTTCGCCTTTTTCTTTCCGAACACCAAACAGAGCATCAGGGGCTACTGTCTATACTGTGATATTCTTCCTACAAACGCATTACTTACCTCAAAGCCCGATAGAAGGCTAGTGCAGGCTTCGGTCAGTCCGCTTTTTACAAACTGGACCTTCTCTATTACCGTGCCCATAAGGGCGTAGTGTTCATCCACAATAGAGGCGCCTCGTAGCGCCTCCAGCAGGTTATCCGGTGCCTCTAGTTGGATAGAGGTCACCGGAGGAACAATCACATTCCCTCCTTTTGGGGCATGACATTCGCTGGACTCCGGAGCCGCATAGATCTCCGGAATGATATCCGGCTCAGGTCCGAAAGGAACTCGGCCCCCGTCACTAGTCTCCATTGGGTCTTTTTCCCCCATGTGTCCGGCGACTAAGAAATTGTCCTGGGGAGCCACCCCGATGATCTCCGAAAGCCCCCCCCAGTCGGGGAAGGTCTTTTGTGACACCACCTCGTCGTCACCCTTGGGAGTGACGGAATGAGCAGGTGGTGGAGACATGCTAGCCATCTCCTTTGAGTCTAGAGACCCCTCGGTCGAGGATCGCGACGAGCCATCGCGTGTTGGACTACAATAACAATGTTTAAGGTATATCAATATTACAAACCGGGAAGGCCAGACGTTTTTGGATTCTGGTACTTACGAGGCGTCTCGAGGCTTGGTCCGGCGAGGTCGCTCCGGACTGCTATCAATATCCCACACGGAGTTATCCGCGAGGGAGCCTCTAACCCTCTTAGGCGCTTTCGCCTCCGGATTTGTGGGGGCCGCTCTCTTCTTCCTCCCCACTTCAGGTGAGGAGTTGCTATCTTGTTCCTCTTCGCCATCGGTGGCGATGGACGAAGAGGAAGTCTCATCTTCGGGCATCACGTCCGGAGCGCCATTTTGATGAGGGCCCTTCTTGGCCCCTTTGGCCGCTTTCTTCGCCGTCTTCTCTGGCACCTCATAAGGTGCTGGAAAGAGCATTTTTGTCAGTAATGGGAATTCTTGGTCTTCGGGCAGCAGAGCCGGACAGTTAATCCCCTACGCTATCTTGATCCAGGCCTGAAAAACATGGGTAGGAAAGATTAGGCTTTTTCTCAAAATATGCTAGTAAAGGGTACCCCTTGAAAACATTAAAAGAACTTACCGGGTTAGCCTGGCGTTTTAAGCTAAGCCCGCGATCTTCGGTCGTGGGCGGTGGCTTCTCGCCGGCCTTGAAGGGAACTTTCCAGATTTCTTCGTGCATCGTGCTGAAGAGCTCTAGTAGCGTCTGGTGCTTGGCCGGATCGTACTCCCACAGATGGCAAGTCCGGCGTTGGCACGGAAGGACCCGACGAATGAGCATGACCTAGACCATGTTGACAAGCTTGATCTTCCTATCTGTCATGTTCTGGACGCACGTCTAGAGCCCAGTCAGCTCGTCCGAGGGACCCCAGGTTAAGCCCCTCTCTTGCCAGGAGGTGAGCCGCATCGGTATTCTAGATCGGAATTCGGGGGCCGCCACCCAGTTGGTGTCACGCGGCTCGGTGATATAGAACCACCCCGATTGCCACCCTTTCACCGTCTCTGTGAACGAGCCTTCGAGCCAGGTGACGGTGGGCATCTTGCCCACCATGGCACCTCCGCACTCTTCTTGTTGGCCGCTCACCACCTCCGGCTTCACATTGAAGGTCTTTAGACATAGGCCGAAATGAGGCGGGATGCGGAGAAAGGCCTCGCACATGACAATGAATGCTGTGATGTTGAGGATGAAGTTGGGGGCTAGGTCATGGAAGTCTAGCCCGTAGTAAAACATCAGTCCACAAACGAAGGGGTGAAGAGGGGAGCCCAGCCAGCGGACGAAATGTGTGAGAAACACGACCCTCTCATGGGGCTTTGGAGTAGGGACAATCTGTCCCTTGGCCAGGAGTCGGTGAGCGATCTCCTTGGCTAGATATCCGGCCTCCCGGAGCATCTTGATATCCCTCTTGTTGACTGAGGAGGCCATCCTCTTACCCCCGTCTACGGATCCGGACATCTTTGGAGTGCTTTCTCGGACAAGGGAAAAGCTAAAAGCTTGGGCGCTGGAGCTCAGGGACGGAAGGATTGAGGAGGAGCCGAGGTGTGGGTGAAGAAAGGGAATCCCTATCCCCTTATAAAGGCCATGAATATCAAGCATCTCCCCACTCGCCTTAAACTCTCTTATTCCCAAGGGTCGTGCAAACGGCACGGTTCGGTCGCCCACGCCCGCATTGATGAGAATCCCGTAATAAGGGGACATGATCTTTGCTTCGATAAGATGTGCTAATGGTAACCGCGTCTCAAAAAATGGAGCGGCAGACGAACAAAGGTTCGAAATTATGACCGGACAAACGTGATGTCATGTTGTAAAAAGCTGTCAGCAGATTAGACTCGTGCAAAAACATATTCTCTCTACGGTTATGGTGTGTGTGTGTGTGATAGGTCCAGATAATATCATCGCATCTGAAGACTATTTTGAAGTTCGGATAGAAGGGAACCCGCCTTGCAATGCCGAAGATAATCTGCGCGCCGGACTCGTCGTCATTGAAGCCAGGTTCAGGGGCTACTGAGGGAGTCCTCGACTAAGTGGTCCTCGGGCATCCGACCTGTTATCCATGGGCCGGACTGATGCGATGTGAAGACATGAAGGCCGAAGACTGCACCTGTGTCCGGATTGGACTCTCCTTGGCGTGGAAGGAAATCTTGTCGACCGACTATGAAAATTCCTTCTTATGTAACCGATTCTATGTAACCCTAGATTCCCCCCGGTGTCTATATAAACCGAAGGGGTTAGACCGGAAAGGATATAATAATTACCATAGTCATACAGATTAGACTTCTAGGGTTTAACCATTATGATCTCATGGTGGATCAACTCTTGTAACACTCATATTCATCAAGATCAATCAAGCAGGACGTAGGGTATTACCTCCATAGAGAGGGCCCGAACCTGGGTAAACATCGTGTCCCCCGTCTCCTGTTACCATCGATCCTAGATGCACAGTTCGGGACCCCCTACCCGAGATCCGCCGGTTTTGACACCGACAACTACCTTGCTTGGGCCTTTGAATATATACATCAATGCCAAGCCTCTAATAATAAGATCGTGCTCCTTAAACTGGACTTTGCCAAAGCATTTGACACCATTGAACATGATGCAATGTTGGAAATAATGAAACACATGGGATTCAATGATAAATGTCTTCTATGGATCAAATCAATATTCTCCACTAGCAAATCATCTGTTCTCCTTAATGGAGTCCTGGGCAAGCAATTTATTTGCAAAAGTGGTGTGCGCCAGGGTGACCCCCTTTCTCCACTCATCTTCGTTCTTGTAGCAGGTCTTTTACAAGCGGCCATTAATGATGCCTTCAAACATGGATTAATACATCTACCTTTCCCAAGACAAAACCAAATTGACTACCCTGTCATTCAATATGCTGATGACACTATAATCATTATGCTTGCATGTCATGACCAAGCGCAAACAATGAAGAAAATACTCACTGACTATGCCACTTCAATCGGCCTCACAATCAACTTACACAAATCAACCTTGATACCTATGAATTGTGACGAAGAATTAAGTAAAGATATAACACAAATTTTTGGTTGTACAATTGGAAAATGCCCTTCACGTACCTCGGACTACCCCTTGGCACATCCAAATCATCTGTCCAAGACCTAATGCCTATTGTATGCAATATGGAAAGAAGGCTCACTTCCACACTGTCCATGATGTCATATGGTTCCAAACTTTCCTTACTAAACACGGTTATTACCTCACTAACAATTTTTGCACTCTGCACACTACAATTTCCACCAAAAATACTTAAGTTGCTGGATAAACTAAGAAGGAAATGCCTCTGGACAAAGAAGACAGACCAAGGAGAAAAATGTAACTCGATAGCTGCATGGGACAGAGTTTGCAGGCCAAAAAAGTGAGGAGGACTTGGGATCATAAAAGATACAAAGTGATGCACTCCTACTGAAATATTTACACAAATTCTACAACCGACATGATCTCCCCTGGGTTGAATTACTATGGTCCACCTACTACACCAATAAAATCCCACATGCCTCTGATCCATGTGGATCATTCCGGTGGAGAGACATTCTCAAGTTAACACCTATTTTTAGAGGAATATCAAAAGTTGAAATACATTATGGAGACAATGTGCTAATGTGGAAAGACTTATGGCTTGATGAAATATTAACAGACACACATCCTAGAGCATTTTCTTATGTGAGAAATGAATATTGTTCGGTCAAGGATTTCTTGATCATCAATTCCCTTGAAGAAGCATTCTTTCTACCGCTCTCCAGACAAGCCCTTAAGGAAGTACAAGATATGCAAAGACTGATGGCTCACATTACCATTGACAACAATCAACACACAAAGGATGTCTGGACCTACTCTTGGGGAGGTAGAGAGTTTTCAGCGAGAAAATACTACAAATTCTGCTTCCGAGATATAAAGGCCCATAAAACATATCACTATCTATGGAAATCAAAGGTCACTGCCAAACTCAAGGTCTTTGGTTGGCTCATGCTCTCTGATAGATTAAACACAAGAAACATTTTGAAAAGAAGACACTATAACATTGGCACTAATCTCAACTGCCTCATGTGTGGCCAAAAAGAAGAAGACATAGATCACATGATCCTCACGTGCCCATTCGGCAGGAATTGTTGGTCAACCTTTGGTTTGGACCCTTGTTGTCAAGCCACTCGGCTGTCCTGGCTAGAACAAGCTAAAAAGACTTGGGGCCGACCACTATTCATGGAAATCATACTACAAGCATCTTGGAGCATTTGGAAAGAAATAAATAACAAACTATTCAGAGATATAATCCCCTCAAACCACTCTTGGTTGACCAGGTTTAGGGAGGATTTTAGTCTTCTGCAATATAGGGTTAAAGACAATAAGGAAGAGTTAATCTTCTTACTTTTTGACTCCCTACCCTCTGATTAATAGAACCCTGTAACCCTCTACTATCCCCACCACAAAGTGGGATGGGGGAAGTCTTGTACATGATGTAACTACACCTTGTAATTGTGTTTTGAAGTTTAATATATAACGGTGGGAGCCTCTCCCACTATATCAGTTCCTCAAAAAACAACATACGTCATTCCCTTTGTCATCGGTTCGTTCTTGCCCGAGATTCGAACATCGGTATCATCATACCTAGTTCAATCTCATTACCGACAAGTCTATTTACTTGTTTCGTAATGCATCATCCTGTAAGTAACTCATTAGTCACATTGCTTGCAAGGCTCATAGTGATGTGCATTATCGAGAGGCCCATAGATACCTCTTCGATACACGGATTGGCAAATCCTAATCTCAATCTATGCCAACTCAACAAACACCATCGGAGACACCTGCAGAGCATCTTTATAATCACCCAGTTACGTTGTGACATTTGATAGCACACAAGGTGTTCTTCCAGTATTCGGGAGTTGCATAATCTCATAGTCAGAGGAACATGTATAAGTCATGAAGAAAGCAATAGAAATAAAACTAAATGATCATTATGCTAAGCTAATGGATGGGTCTTGTCGATCACATCATTCTCTAATGACGTGATCCCGTTCATCAAATGCCAACACATGTCTATGGTCAGGAAACTTAACCATCTTTGATTAACGAGCTAGTCAAGTAGAGGCATACTAGGGACACTCTGTTTGTCTATGTACACCTCTACTAAGTTTTCGGTTAATACAATTCTAGCATGAATAATCAACATTTATCATGATATAAGGAAATATAAATAACAACTTTATTATTGCCTCTAGGGCATATTTCCTTTAGTCTCCCACTTGCAATAGAGTCAATAATCCAGATTACATAGTAATGATTCTAACACCCCTGGAGTTTTGGTGCTGATCATGTTTCGCTCGTGAGGGAGGCTTAGTCAACGGGTCTGCAACATTCAGATTCGTATGTATCTTACAAATCTCTATATCTCCCTCCTTGACTTGATCGCGAATGGAATTGAAGCATCTCTTGATGTGTTTGGTTCTCTTGTGAAATCTGGATTCCTTCGCTAAGGCAATTGCTCCAGTATTGTCACAAAATATTTTCATTGGGCGCGATGCACTAGGTATTACACCTAGACCGTATATGAACTCCTTCATCCAGACTCCTTCATTTACTGCTTCTGAAGCACCTATGTACCCCGCTTCACACGTAGATTCCGCCAGGACACTCTGCTTGGAACTGCACCAACTGACAGCTCCACCATTCAATATAAATAGTATCCGGTTTGTGACTTAGAGTCATCCAGATCAGTGTCAAAGCTTGCATCGATGTAACCATTTACGACGAATTCTCTGTCACCTCCATAAACGAGAAACATATCCTTAGTCCTTTTCACGTATTTCAGGATGTTCTTGACCGCTGTCCAGTGATCCACTCCTGGATTACTTTGGTACCTCCCTGCTAAACTTATAGCAAGGCACACATCAGGTCCGGTACGCAGCATTGCATACATGATAGAACCTATGGCTGAGGCATTGGGAATGACTTTCATTTTCTCTCTATCTTCTGCAGTGGTCGGGCATTGAGTCCGACTCAACTTCACACCTTGTAACACATGCATGAACCCTTTCTTTGACTGATCCATTTTGAACTTCTTCAAAACTATATCAAGGTATGTGCTTTGTGAAAGTCCAATTAAGTGTCTTGATCTATCTCTATAGATCTGGATGCCCAATATATAAGCAGCTTCACCGAGGTCTTTCATTGAAAAATTCGTATTCAAGTATCCTTTTATGCTATCCACAAATTATGTATTATTTGCAATGAACAATATGTCATCCACATATAATATTAGAAATGCTATAGAGCTCCCACTCACTTTCTTGTAAATAAAGGCTTCTCCAAAAGTCTATATAAAACCATATGCTTTGATCACACTATCAAAGCGTATATTCCAACTCCGAGAGGCTTGCACAAGTCCATAAATGGATTGCTGGAGCTTGCACACGTTGTAAGCACCTTTAGTATCAACAAAACCTTCTGGTTGCATCATATACAACTCTTCTTTAAGATATCCATTAAGAAATGCAGTTTTGACATCCATTTGCCAAATTTCATAATCATAAAATGCGGCAATTGGTAACATGATTCAGACAGACTTAAGCATCGCTACGGGTGAGAAGGTCTCATCGTAGTCAACCCCTTGAACTTGTCGAAAACCTTTCGCGACAAGTCGAGCTTCGTAGACAGTAACATTACCGTCAGCATTAGTCTTCTTCTTGAAGATCCATTTATTCTCTATTGCTTGTCGATCATCAGGGAAGTCAACCAAAGTCCACACTTTGTTCTCATACATGGATCCCATCTCAGATTTCATGGCCTCAAGCCATTTCACATAATCTGGGTTCATCATCGCTTCCTCATAGTTCACAGGCTTGTCATGGTCAAGTAACATGACCTCCAGAACAGGACGACCATACCACTCTAGTGTGGATCGTACTCTGGTTGACCAATGAGGTTCATTAGTAACTTGATCTGATGTTTCATGATCATCATCATTAACTTCCTCACTGATTGGTGTAGGAATCACTGGAACTGATTTCTGTGATGAACTACTTTCCAATTCGGGAGCAGGTACAATTACCTCATCAAGTTCTACTTTCCTCCCACTCACTTCTTTCCAGAGAAACTCCTTCTCTAGAAAGGATCCATTCTTAGCAGCGAATATCTTGCCTTCAGATCTGTGATAGAAGGTGTACCCAATAGTCTCCTTTGGGTATCCTATGAAGACACATTTCTCCAATTTGGGTTCGAGCTTATCAGGTTGAAGATTTTTCACATAAGTATCACAGCCCCAAACTTTAAGAAATGACATCTTAGGTTTGTTTCCAAACCACAGTTCATATGGTGTCGTCCCAACGGATTTTGATGGAGCCCTATTTAACGTGAATGCAGCCGTCTCTAAAGCATAACCCCAAAACAATAGCGGTAAATCAGTAAGAGACATCTTAGATCACACCATATCTAATAAAGTATGATTACGACGTTTGGACACACCATTACGCTGTGGTGTTCCAGGTGGCATGAGTTGAGAAAGTATTCCACATTGTTTCAAATGAAGACCAAACTCATAACTCAATTATTCTCCTCCATGATCAGATCGTAGAAACTTTATTTTCTTGTTATGATGATTTTCTACTTCACTTTTAAATTCTTTGAACTTTTAAAATGTTTCAAACTTATGTTTCATCAAGTAGATATACCCATATCTGCTGAAATTATCTATGAAGGTCAGAAAATAACGATACCTGCCATGAGCATCAACACTCATCGGACCGCATACATTAGTATGTATTATTTCCAATAAGTCAGTTGCTCGCTCCATTGTTCCAGAGAATGGAGTCTTATTCATCTTGCCCATGAGGCATGGTTCGCAAGCATCAAGTGATTCATAATCAAGTTATTCCAAAAGCCCATCAGCACGGAGTTTCTTCATGTGCTTTACACCAATATGACCTAAACGGCAGTGCCACAAATAAGTTGCACTATCATTATTAACTTTGCTTCTTTTGGCTTCAATATTATGAATATGTGTATTACTACACTCGATATTCAACAAAAATAGACCACTCATCAAGGGTGCATGACCATAAAAGATATTACTCATATAAATAGGACAACCATTATCTTTGATTTAAATGAATTACCGTCTTGCATCAAACAAGATCCAGATATAATGTTCATGCTCAATGCTGGCACCAAATAACAATTATTCAGGTCTAAAATTAATCTCGAAGGTAGATGTAGAGATAGCGTGGCGACGGCAATCACATCGACCTTGGAACCATTTCTGACGCACATCGTCACCTCGTCCTTAGCCAATCTTCGTTTAATCCGTAGCCCCTGTTTCGAGTTGCAAATATGAGCAAGAAAGCCAGTATCAAATACCCAGGGGCTACTACGAGCATTAGTAAGGTACACATCAATAACATGTATATCAAATATACCTTTCACTTTGCCATCCTTCTTATCCGCCAAATACTTGGGGCAGTTCCGCTTCAAGTGACTAGTGCCTTTGCAGTAGAAGCACTGAGTCTCAGGCTTAGGTCCAGACTTGTGCTACTTCACTTGAGCAACAACTTGCTTGCCGTTCTTGTTGAAGTTCCCCTTCTTCCCTTTGCCCTATTTCTTGAAACTAGTGGTCTTGTTAACCATCAACACTTGATGCTCCTTCTTGATTTCTACCTCCGCAACCTTTAGAATCGCGAAGAGCTCGGGAATTGTCTTATCCATCCCTTACATCTTATAGTTCATCACGAAGCTTTTGTAGCTTGGTGGCAGTGATTGAAGAACTCTTTCAATGACACTATCCTCAGGAAGATTAACTCCTAGTTGAGTCAAGTGGTCGTGGTACCCAGACATTCTGTGTATATGTTCACTGACAGAACTATTCTCCTCCATCTTGCAGCTATAGAACTTATTGGAGACTTCACATCTCTCAATTCGGGCATTTACTTGAAATATTAAATTCAACTCCTAGAACATCTCATATGCTCCATGACGTTCAAAACGTCTTTGAAGTACTGATTCTAAGCCGTAAAGCATGGCACACTGAACTATCGAGTAGTCATCAACTTTGCTTGCCAGACATTCACAACGTCCGGAGTTGCTCCTGTAGCGGGTCTTGCACCTAGCGGTGCTTCCAGGACCCAGTCCGTGTAGTTGCTACCATCATCTTTCAACTTAGCTTTCTCTAGGAACGCATTAAAATTCAAGGGAACGGTAGCACGGGCCATTGATATACAACAACATAGATATGTAAATACTATCAGGTACTAAGTTCATGATATATAAAAGTTCAATTAATCATATTACTTAAGAACTCCCACTTAGATAGACATTCCTCTAGTCATCTAAATGATCATGTGATCCATATCAACTAAACCATGTCCGATCATCACGTGGAATGGAGTAGTTTCCAATGGTGAACATCACTATGTTGATCATATCTACTATATGATTCACGTACGACCTTTCAGTCTCAGTGTCCCGAGGCCATATTTGCATATGCTAGGCTCGTCAAGTTTAACCCGAGTATTCCGCACATGCAAAACTGGCTTGCACCCGTTGTATGTGAACGTAGAGCTTATCACACCAGATCATCACGTGGTGTCTCGGCACGACAAACTGTACCAACGGTTCATACCCAGGGTGAACACTTGTAACCTGAAATTTAGTGAGGGATCATCTTATAATGCTACCGCCATACTAAGGAAAATAAGATGCATAAAGGATAAACATCACATGCAATCTAAATATGTGACATGATATGGTCATCATCATCTTGTGCCTTTGATCTCCATCTCTAAAGCACCGTCATGATCTCCATCATCACCGGCTTGACACCTTGATCTCCATCATAGCATCGTTGTCGTCACGCCAACTATTGGTTCCACAATAATCGCTACCGCTTAGTGATAAAGTAAGCAATTACATGGCGATTGCATTTCATACAATAAAGCGACAACCATAATGCTCCTGCCAGTTGCTGATAACTTTTACAAAACATAATCATCTCATACAACAATTTATATCTCATCACCTCTTGACCATATCACATCACAACACGCCCTACAACAACAAGTTAGACATCCTCTACTTTGTTGTTGCAAGTTTTACGTGGCTGCTACGGGCTTCTAGCAAGAACCGTTCTTACTTACGCATCAAAACCACAATGATTTATCATCAAGTGTGATGTTTTAACCTTTAACAAGGAACAGCCGTAGTCAAACTCGGTTCAATTAAAGTTGGAGAAATAGATACCCGCCAGCCACCAGTGTGCGAAGCACGTCGGTAGAACTAGTCTCATGAACACGGTCATGTAATGTCAATCCGGGCCGCTTCATCCAACAATACTGCCGAATCAAATTAAGACGTTGGTGGTAAGCAGTATGACTATTATCTCCCACAACTCTTTGTGTTATACTCGTGCATATAACATCTACGCATAGACCTGGCTCGGATGCCACTGTTGGGGAACGCAGTATTTCAAAAAAAGAATCCTACAAACATGCAAGATCTATCTAGGAGATGCATAGCAACGAGATGGGGAGAGTGTGTCCACTTACCCTCGTAGACCGAAAGACGAAGTGTTTTGTAACGCGGTTGATGTAGTCGAACATCTTCACGATCCAACCGATCCTAGCACCGAACGTACGGCACCTCCGTGTTAAGCACACGTTCAGCACAATGACGTCCCTCGAGATCTTGATCCAGTTGAGGAGGAGGGAGAGTTTCGTCAGCACGATGGCATGGCGACGGTGATGATGAAGTTACCGGCGCAGGGCTTCGCCTAAGCACTACGAAGATATGACCGAGGTGGTAAACTATGGAGGGGGGCACCGCACATGGCTAAGAGATTGTCTGTTGTGCTTTTGGCGTGCCCCACCTCTATATATAAAGGGGGAAGGAGAGGAGGCCGGCCCCCTAGGGGCGCGCCAAGTGTGGGGAGTCCTACTAGGACTCCCTAGTCCTAGTAGGATTCCCCTCTGCATTTTTTCCTTTTCCAGAGTAGCGAAGGGGGAAAGAGAGAAGGAGTAGGAGAGGGAAAGGGGGGCACCGCCCCCACCCATTGTCCAATTTGGATTGGCAAGGGGGGGCACCTCCTTGGCCGGCCCTATCTCCTCCACTAAGGCCCATGATGGACCATTAACTTCCCGAGGGGGTTCCGGTACTTCGAAACTTATGCGAAACTTCTCGAAACCATTCCGGTGTCTGAATGCAACCTTCCAATATATGAATCTTTACCTCTCGAACATTTCGAGACTCCTCGTCATGTCCGTGATCCCATCCGGGACTCCGAACAAACTTCGATCATCAAATCACATAACTCATAATACAAATCGTCATCGAACGTTAAGCGTGCGGACCCTACGGGTTCGAGAACTATGTATACATGACCGAGACACATCTCTGGTCAATAACCAATAGTGGAACCAGGATTCTCATATTGGTTCCTACATATTCTACCAAGATCTTTATCGGTCAAACCGCATAACAACATATGTCAGTCACTTTATCATCGGTATGTTACTTGCCCAAGATTCGCTCGTCGATATCATCATACCTAGTTCAATCTCGTTACCGGCAATTCTCTTTACTCGTTCCGTAATACATCATCCCGTAACTAACTCATTAGTCACATTGCTTGCAAGGCTCATAGTGATGTGCATTACCGAGAGGGCCCAAAGATACCTCTCTGATACATGGAGTGACAAATCCTAATCTTGATCTATGCCAACTCAACAAACACCATCGGAGACACATGTAGAGCATCTTTATAACCACCCAGTTACATTGTGACGTTTGATCGCACAGAAGGTGTTCCTCCGGTATTCGGGAGTTGCATAATCTCATAGTCAGAGGAACATGTATAAGTCATGAAGAAAGGAATAGCAATAAAACTAAACGATCATTATGCTAAGCTAACAGATGGGTCTTGTCACTCACATCATTCTCTAATGATGTGATCCATTCATCAAATGCCAACACATGTCTATGATCAGGAAACTTGGCCATCTTTGATTAACGAGCTAGTCAAGTAGAGGCATACTAGGGACACTCTGTTTGTCTATGTATTCACACATGTACTAAGTTTCCGGTTAGTACAATTCTAGCATGAATAATAAACATGTATCATGATATAAGTAAATATAAATAACAACTTTATTATTGCTTCTACGGCATATTTCCTTCAGAAACAGGCGAAATGTGACTTGTGGTCAGGGAGAAAAGGGGGTGGGGAAGCGGGGAGGGGGTGCGGGTAGATATTTTGGCGGTAGGCCAAAATATTGGAAATGTGGAGGGAAACTTTGCGCGCGGTTCCGCCGAACAACATTCAATTTGAACGATTGTGTGCATCGCAAATGATTCTTCTACTTTACGCGCATGGGATGAGTTTGATAATTCAAATTTTGGTGGAAATTTCCCCGGGTACGTCATTGCATAATTTAGCATCGCTTGCTAATTTGGGCACACAAAAGAGTGTACAACAGACAGACCACACTTACTGAATCAAGCAATTTTAATAATTAAACAGAGCCAGTTGACCTAAACTTTGCTCTAACAAAAGACCAGCATTAGAAACAAAGCCTAAGTACGCATAATTTTAACAAATCTGCTGCCGCGTCGGCCTATGCATCGCCGGTGTGAGATGAGCCATCGATGACTTGTCCTGGTGACATGCTGCCCTTGGTGGACTCCGCGCCCCCTGTTGAAGTCGACCGCGTCCTCGTCCTCGTCCTCGGTGCCGCCCTCAAGGTTGTAGTACTCGTAGTAGTGGACACGCCAGAGCTCACGTTGGTACTCCACCACCGATTCCTAGATGGACAGACTCACCTCTACCTTGACCTCGGCCACGTACAACTCCTCCTCCCGGCGCTCCTCGATCTCCGCCGCCTCCTGCATCTCCAGCTCCTGCTTGGTGACCTCATGAGCAAGCATGTGCTCCATGGCCACCGCCACCTTTTTGGACATAGGTTGCATGCTGGATTATGAGGTGGCCTGGAATATCTTTTGGATGGCCTTGACCCGGGCCAGGGCGACATCAGCGGACCGGACGGCAGCTCAAGCGCTCTCGGTGTTTGCAGCCGCTATCGCCGGAGCAGCTGCAGCCATCTCGGTTGCTACAGCTGCCCTGTCCGCTGCCGCGGACGCCCTCTTGGCAGAAGTGCCCGTGCTCAATGCGGATGCGGCAGCACTCTCGACGTAGGCGGCCGCGCTCTCGGCGCAGGCGGCGCCACTCGGGTGGGGCACGGCCATCGTGCGTGCCTTCATGAAGCATTTCCATGGCGTCATCTTTGCAAGAAGGGGTGCGGGAATGGGGATCGGGATTCATGGATTGAGGGATCTCTAACACTGGAGCAGACGAGTTGGTGAAGCTTAAGGAGGAAGACTTAGACCCAGAAATTTTCATCGCAAACGGTTCCTACAAAACAACTGTGTGTGATGTTGTAGATATTTTTTATTAGCTGTGAAAGACGAATTTGGAGTGAAGTGGCAACAGATGGTGTTTTAAATGTACGAGAAAATTTGTAGTACTAATACAACTGTTTGTTGGGGAACATAGCATGCAATTTCAAAAAAAAATCCTACAATCACGCAAGATCTATCTAGGAGATGCATAGCAATGAGAGGGGGAGAGAGTGTGTCCACGTACCCTCGTAGACCGAAAGAGGAAGCGTTAGGTTAACGTGGTTGATGTAGTCGGACGTCTTTGCGGTCCAACCGGTCAAGTACCAAACATACGACACCTCTGATTTCAGCACACCTTCAACTCGATGACGTCCCTCGAACTCTTGATCCAGCAGAGGGTCGAGGGAGAGTTTCGTCAGCACGATGGCGTGGTGAGGGTGATGGTGATGTGATCCGTGCAGGGTTTCGCCTAAGCACTACGTGCATATGAACGGAGGAGTAAACTGTGGAGAGAGATGCCACACACGACTTGGAACAATTAGTGTGTCTCCAAGGGGTGCCTTCCCACATATATAAAGGAGGGAGAGGAGGAGGCCGGTCACCAGGGGCGCGCCAAGGGGGGAGTCCTACTAGGACTCCACTCCTAGTAGGATTCAGCCCCCCCCCCTTTTTCCTTCTCATGGAGGAGGAAAGAGGGAAGGGAGAGGGAAGAGGAGAAGGAATGGGGGGCACGCCCCCTCCCCTAGTCCAATTCAGACTCCCTATGGGAGGGGGCGCGGCCACCCCTTGTGGGCTGCCTCCCCTCTCCCCTATGGCCCATGTAGTCCCAATACTTCCCCGGGGGGTTCCTGTAACCTCCTGGTACTCCGAAAAATATCCAAACCCTTCCGAAACCATTTCGGTGTCCGAATACTATCGTCTAATATATCAATATTTACCTCTCAACCATTTCGAGACTCCTCGTCATATCCGTGATCTCATCAGGAAATCTGAACAAACTTTGGTCACCGAAAGACATAACTCATAATACAAATCGTCATTGAACGTTAAGCGTGCGGACCCTACGGGTTCGAGAACTATGTAGACATGGCCGAGACACATCTCCGATCAATAACCAAAAGCGGAACCTGGATGCTCATGTTGGTTCCTACATATTCTACAAAGATCTTTATCGGTCAAACCACAATAACAACATACGTTATTCCCTTTGTCATCGGTATGTTACTTGCCCGAGATTCGATAATCGGTATCCTCATGCCTAGTTCAATCTCGTTAATGGCAAGTCTCTTTACTCGTTCCGCAATGCATCGTCCGCAACTAACTCATTAGTCACATTGCTTGCAAGGCTTATACTGACGTGTATTACAGAGGGCCCAAAGATACCTCTCTAATACTCCGAGTGGCAAATCCTAATCTCGAACTATGCCAACCCAACAAACACCTTCAGAGACACCTATAGAGCACCTTTATAATCAACCAGTTATGTTGTGATGTTTGATAGCATACAAAGTGTTCCTCAAGTATTCGGGAGTTGCATAATCTCATAGTTAGAGGAATATGTATAAGTCATGAAGAAAACAATAGCAATAAAACTTAACGATCATTATGCTAAGCTAACGGATGGGTCTTGTCCATCAAATCATTCTCTAATGATGTGATCCCATTCATCAAATGACATCACATGTCTATGGTTTGGAAACTTAACCATCTTTGATTAACGAGTTAGTCAAGTAGAGGCATACTAGGGACACTTTGTTTTGTCTATGTATCCACACATGTATCAAGTTTCCGGATAATACAATTCTAGCATGAATAATAAACATTTATCATGATATAAGGAAATATAAATAACAACTTTATTATTGCCTCTAGGGCATATTTCCTTTAGTCTCCCACTTGCACTAGAGTCAATAATCTAGATTATATTGTAATGATTCTTACACCCATGAAGTCTTGGTGTTGATCGTGTTTTGCTCAGGGAAGAGGCTTAGTCCATGGGTCTGCAACATTCAGATCTGTATGTATTTTGCAAATCTCTATGTCTCCCTCCTTGACTTGATCATGGATGGAATTGAAGCGTCTCTTGATGTGTTTGGTTCTCTTGTGAAATCTGGATTCCTTCTCTAAGGCAATTACTCCAACATTATCACAAAAGATTTTCATTGGACCCGATGCACTAGATATTACACATAGATCGGATATGAACTCCTTCATTTGCTGCTTCCGAAGCAGCTATGTACTCCGCTTCACACGTATATGTCGCCACGAAGCTCTGCTTGGAACCACACCAACTGACAGCTCCACCATTCAATATAAATACATATCCGGTTTGTGACTTAGAGTCATCCGGATCAGTGTCAAAGCTAGCATCGACGTAACCATTTACGACAAGCTCTATGTCACCTCCATAAATGAGAAACATATCCTTAGTCCTTTTTAGGCATTTCAGGATGTTCTTGACCGCTGTCCAATGATCCAATCCTGGATTACTTTGGTACCTCCCTACTAAACTTATAGCAAGTCACACATCAGGTCTGGTACGCAACATTGCATACATGATAGAACCTATGGCCAAGGCATAGGGAATGACTTTCATTTTCTCTCTATCTTCTGTAGTGGTCAGGCATTGAGTATGACTCAACTTCACACCTTGTAACACAGGCAAGAACCCTTTCTTTGACTGGTCTATTTTGAACTTCTTCAAAACTTTATCAAGGTATGTGCTTTCCGAAAGTCCAATTAAGCGTCTTGATCTATCTCTATAGATCTTTATGCCCAATATGTAAGCAGCTTCACCGAGGACTTTCATTGAAAAATTCTTATTCAAGTATCCTTTTATGCTATCCAGAAATTTTTTATTATTTCCAATCATCAATATGTCATCCACATATAATATTAGAAATGGTACAGAACTCCCACTCACTCTCCAAAAGTCTGTATAAAACCATATGCTTTGATCACACTATCAAATCGTATATTCCAACTCCGAGAGGCTTGCACAAGTCCATAAATGGATTGCTGGAGCTTGCACACTTTGTTAGCACCTTTAGTATCGACAAAACGTTTTGGTTTCATCGCTACGGGTGAGAAGGTCTCATCATAGTCAACTCCTTGAACTTGTCAAAAATCTTTCGCAGCAAGTCGATCTTTGTAGACAGTAACATTACTGTTAGCGTCAGTCTTCTTCTTGAAGATACATTTATTCTCTATTGCTTGCCGATCATCGAGCAAGTCTACCAAAGTCCACACTTTGTTCTCATACATGGATCCCATCTTAGATTTCATGGCCTTAAGCCATTTCACGGAATTTGGGCTCATCATTGCTTCCTCATAGTTCGTAGGTTCGTCATGGTCTAGTAACATGACTTCCAGAACAGGATTACCATGCCACTCTGGTGGGGAACATACTTTGGTTGACCTACGAGGTTCAGTAGTAATTTGATTTAAAGTTTCATGATCATCATCATTAGCTTCCTCACTAATTGGTGTAGGCATCACTCAAACTAATTTCTGTGATGAACCACTTTCCAATTCGAGAGAATGTACAACTACCTCATCCAGTTCTACTTTCCTCCCACTCACTTCTTTCGAGAGAAACTCCTTCTGTCGAAAGGATCCATTCTTAGCAACGAATATCTTGCCTTCGGATCTGTGATAAAAGGTGTACCCAATAGTTTCCTTTGGGTATCCTATGAAGATGCATTTCTTCGATTTGGGTTCGAGCTGATCAGGTCGATGCTTTTTCACATAAGCATCGCAACCCCAAACTTTAAGAAATGATATCTTAGGTTTCTTGCCAATCCACAATTCATATGGTGCCGTCTCAACGGATTTAGATGGTGCCCTATTTAACGTGAACGCAACCGTCTCTAAAGCATAACCCCAAAACGATAGTGGTAAATTGGTAAGAGACATGATAGATCGCACCATATCTAATAAAGTACAGTTATGACATTCGGACACACCATTATGCTGTGGTGTTCCATGTGGCGTGAGTTGTGAAACTATGTAACATTGTTTCAAATGAAGACCAAACTCGTAACTCAAATATTCGCCTCCACGATCAGATCGTAGAAATTTTATTTTCTTGTTATGATGGTTTTTCACTTCACTCTGAAATTCTTTGAACTTCTCAAATGTTTCAGACTTATGTTTCATTAAGTAGATATACCCACATCTGCTCAAATCATATATGAAGGTGAGAAAATAATGATACCCGCCGCGAGCCTCAATACTCATCGGACCGCATACATCAGTATGTAATATTTCAAATAAGTCAATGGCTCGCTCCATTGTTTTGGAGAACGGAGTCTTAGTCATCTTTCCCATGAGGCATGGTTCACAAGCATCAAGTGATTCATAATCAAGAGATTCCAAAAGCCCATATGCATGTAGTTTCTTCATGCGGTTTACACCAATATGATCTAAATGACAGTGCCACATATAAGTTGCACTATCATTATTAACTTTGCATCTTGCAGAACTGTTCACTGACAGAACTGTTCTCCTCCATCTTGCAGCTATAGAACTTGTTGGAGACTTCATATATCTCAACTCGGGCATTTGCTTCAAATATTAACTTCAACTCTTGGAACATCTCATATGCTCCATGACATTCAAAACGTCTTTGAAGTCCCGATTCTAAGACGTAAAGCATGGCACACTGAACTATCGAGTAGTCATCAGATTTAGCTTGCCAAACGTTCATAATGATCGAAGTTGCTCCTGCAGTAGGCCTTGCACCTAGCGGTGCTTCTAGGACGTAATTGTTCTGTGCAGCAATGAGGATAATCCTCAAGTTACGGACCCAGTCCGTGTAGTTGCTACCATCATCTTTCAACTTAGCTCTCTCTAGGAACGCATTAAAATTCACGGGAACGGTAGCACGAGCCATAGATCTACAACAACATAGATATGCAAAAACTATCATGACTGAGTTTATGATAAATTAAAGTTCGATAGACATCCCTCTAGTCATCTAAATGATCACGTGATCCATATTGTCGGTGTTCTGGGAACGGGGGTCCCCAGACTTGCCTGCCTGCGGCCTGCGGCGTGGCTCAAAGGGGGGCCCAGCCCGTCCCATCTTCATCAACACAGACCCAAGACCCTCGCGAGGGGCCAAGCCTCGCGGGGCGGAGGACATGAAGCTTCCTCAGGCACGGCCTCATCAGGCTGGCTCGCGAGGAGGCGGAGAGATCAAGGCGGGGTACCTCATGAGGTGCCCGTGACGCAAGCCATGACGACCAAGGGTGCCAGGCGGGCGCCAGCCCGCGCAGTGTCCTCCTTTCCTCTTTGGTGCAAAGGGAGCAAGCGCAGGCGAGAGCATCAAGCAAAGGCAGCCATTTCGGTGCAACGAGACCAAGACCAGCCCAACGGCAGGGAGGAAGTCATTGTGGAGCCCAAGCTAGCGTCACCACCAGAGCCTTTGGAAGGCGAGGACCAACTTTAGTCAGGATAAGTGTACCCGATGTTCCCCTTCAAAATGGCCAATTGTTGGCGCCCTTCCCGCTCAATATTTGGGAAGAGGCCCAGGGCCTTTGCCTATAAATAGGACTAGCCACCCCCAGATGGGAGGAGATGGGATCAGGTAGATGAGACTAGGGATAAGATCAGAGCGGCAAGAGAGAGAGAGAGAGAGAGAGAGAAGGGTGACTGAACTCCTCCTAGCAGTTCATCCCCCCAGCCAAGAACAGACCCTCGCGAGGCTGTTCTTCCTTGTATTGCTCATCATCATCAGCCCAAGAGGCAATCCATCAAACCACACTGGAGTAGGGTATTACACCACAACGGTGGCCCGAACCAGTATAAACCCTGTGTCTGTTGTGTTGTTCTTTCCATAGCTTAGATCTTAGCGAGGCGGTGTGGTGCAGGTAGGTAGAAGGCGAAATCTCCGCGCGCACCCCAGTGTTCGAACCTCAAGGGTCTGCCGGAACCCGAAACCCAACATTTGGCGCGCCAGGTAGGGGTGCGCCGGAATTCATCTTCCACCGCCCCGTTCTCCTCCGACCATCGCGTCCATGTTTGACGCTCGTTGGGCCCGCGCCGAGCGCCGGGCCGCTCTCGCCTCCCGCGTCGCCCAGACGGCTCCAGTCGGCGGGCGTCCTCGCCGTTCCCCGTCACCTGCCGTCAACGCCGCCACCGGCCCGGCGGGGAACGAGCAGCAAGCGTCGTCTCAGCATCGGTCCGTGCGGCAAGCTACTCCCTCGCTCACCCCAGCTGGTTCGTCGTCCCGCGCGCTCCGCGCACCCATGGAGGCTCGAGCTGCACTCATCGCGGCAAACGAGCTCCTGCACTACCGTCCCGTCGACGACGTCTATGAAGAATGGCTCGACCGCGTCGCCGAGATCGTCCGCTCCGCAGGGGGCTCTCTTGCGCCGTCCGTTCGGCTGCACCGCACCCCGCCCTGCGCGGGCGACGAAGCTCCAGGGGCGCCCCAGCCGCCTCCTCCTCAAGAAGGCGCCCAGGCTCCAAGGCGCGTGGCCCCTGGGCGGAACCCGCTCCGTCAGGTGCCGGCGCGGCAAGAGCAGAGCTGCCAAGAAATTCCTCGCCCGCAAGAAGTTACCCGGGCGCTCCCTGCTCCAGCACATTGCGACCATGCTCCTGCTCCCGCACGTCAAGACCCCGCGTTGCTCCTAGCTGTAGCGCGTGGGGACCAGCAAGACCAAGCTCTCCGTCACCCAAGGCCTCCTGTGGCCACAGCAGGCTGACGTGCCTTCACCACCGAGCTACGCAGCGTCGCGTGGCCCGGCAAGTTCAAGCCAGACCTGCCTCCTCGTTATGATGGCACGACCGACCCATGCGGAGTTCCTCCAGCTCTATGAGGTCGGCATCGAAGCTGCCAACGGAGACGAGAAGGTCATGGCGAACTGGTTTCCAATGGCGCTCAAGGATGGGGCCCGCACCTGGCTCCTGAACCAAGCTCGAGACACGATCTCCTCCTGGGACGAGATGCGCACCCGCTTCATCGCCAACTTCCAAGGTACTCGCGACCGGCCACCCACCATGAGCGACATGCGCCGCATCAAGCAACAACCCGGAGAGACCCTGTAGAAGTACATCCAGCGCTTCAACAACGCACGCCTCAAGATTCTCAAGGTGACCGAGGAGGCCATCATCTCAGCCTTCTCCGACGGCGTGCGCGACGTCAAGATGAAGGAGGAGCTGGCGATGCATGAAGACCTGTGCACTTCCTTGGAGCTGTTCAACTTGGCGACCAAGTGCGCGAGGGCTGAGGAAGGGCATCTCTCCCTCCTCGAGCTACCTGCCGCAAACCCAGAAGAGAAGAAGCTCAAGGCCAAGGATGTGAAGCGCAAGGGGGCTGCCGTGCTCGCGGCAGAACCAGACACCAAGCGGGGCAGAGATCAGCCCGAATCTTCCAAGGGCAGTCGGTACTGTGTGTACCACGACCTCCACACCCACAACACCAACGAATGTCAAGAGCTCCGAGCCGTACGAGATGGAAGGATCGGTCGTCGTCCCGACCGCGCTGACCGGGGCTAGGGTCGAGGAGGAGGAAGAAATGTAAGACGCTGGGAAGACCGCTGCCCGCGCCAAGGGTGGCGCGATCGACCTCGCGAGGATCGCTGGCAAGACCCGCCTCGCGAGGGAGACTGGAGGGAACAGCCTCACGAGGATCGTCCGCAAGGAAACGCAGGCCTTCCTCCGCTGCCGCCACAGCAAGGGCGAAATGAGGACCGCCATCAGGACGAATGGGTTGGGGGGTTCCAGGAGCCGCGCGCGATCGCCTACATCCTGGGCGGGACGCAAGCCCCAGCCTCTCAGCGCATCTTCAAGCAGTTCGCCGGCGAGGTGAATGCAGTCCTCCCCAAGCTCGAAGCCACGAGCCCTCTCAGGTGGTTAGCGTGTGCCATCATGTTCAGCTCAGCGGATCAGCTCAAGTGTGCGGCCACGGCTAGAGTCCTCCCGATGCTTTGTTCCCCAATCATCAGCAACGTGCTGGTCACCAGGACCCTCATCAATGGCGGGGCAGGGCTCAACGTCCTGTCTGTGGAAACATTCAACAATCTCCAAGTGCCCTACAACCAGCTTCAGCCAACCAAGCCTTTCTCCGGAGTCACCGACGGCTCCACGGTCCCGATAGGGCAGGTCCGCCTCCCTGTCACCTTTGGGGCACGCAACAACTACCGCACCAAGCTCATCGACTTCGATGTCGCTCACATTCGCCTGCCGTACAACGCCATCCTCGGGTACCCAGCGCTGGCCAAGTTCATGGCCGTAACTCACCACGGCTACAACGTCCTCAAGATGCCAGGAAGTGGCGGAGTCATCACGGTGCCCTGTGAAGAGAAGGACGCGATGTGTTCCCTGGAACGAGCCTTTCAGGCCGCATCACTAGAAGACCTGGATCGCGGAAGCAGGAGGCTTCCAGAGGCCACCCCGAAGAAGAAGAAGACATCGTCCGGCCCGGCTCCTCAGGAGGCAGGCCCCTCCGGGCCCGCGCTTGCCCACGGGGAAGCTCCTTCCATCGCATAGGAAAGTGCGCCCGACGCCCTCCTCAGGCAGGGCTCGGGGGCTCTCCCCTGGAGGGCCACCGACTTGGCCAGGGTCACAAGGAAGGCGCTTGGGCACCACATGGAGGCGTGTTTCGAAGCACGTTTCCCTCAAGAAGGAGTAAGGCAAGGAGGGCCAGACCCTCAGGAGTTCGTCAGCAAGGCCATTCAGGAGCTACAGGAGTCAAGAGTCATGAGAGGTGGCCGCCGCCTACCAGCTGTGGCTCCCCATCCAGGCGAGGATGGTGGGCTGCGCGTCTGCATCAACATACCAAGGCTCAATCAAGTCGCCTCTCTGGAGCGCCTCTGTCCCTCGCGAGTGGGGCGCTGCGAAGGTCCACCCCACAACTACGTTCGCTTGCCTTACGACCTGCCGAGCGCGGCTGCCACGTACCAGTGCCTCATGAGGGGCATCATGGAGGCTCAAGAGGCCAGGCACTCCGCAGCCCTGGCGGAGATGGAGATGGTCTGCGACGAGCCACCAGCGCCTCCGGAGCCTCCCGAGGCCCCTGGGCCTGGGGCCTCATGAGGATCGGCTTCCACAGCCCACCGAGTCTGCTACACCAGTGCTGCTTTGTCCTCAACATCATCAGGTGACATCTTTCAAGTTTCACTTCTAGCTCGGAGCGCCCCCCAGGGCTGCATTATTCCTAGGCCACGTGGGTCCGTCCCTGCGGCATGTATCCCTTTTATTTCATGTTGCTAGCTTACTTTGTTGGGGGCGCCCCTCGGGCTGCATCATCCCCCAAGTCGCTCGGGCCAGACCCAGCGGCATGTATCCTCTTTTGCGTTTATTTCCGGCTATGCGTTCGACCCACCATGCTTGATTATTTGATGCCGGTCCACGACACCTCTTCTTCTCCATGTCGATCACTTGCACGTTAAAGGGGGGTACCTGAGCATCACGACTCAGGGCTCTTACTGGCTCTCCAACCCTCACCCTCTGGCCTTGTCCACGACATCGCGACCTGGCATACCAGCGACGGCTGAGACCAGCTCGAGGGCCGGGACCTGAGGACGTAGAGTGTTGGCATCTAACCAAATTTGCAGGAACACATCACAAGATAAGGACTAGTGCCAGGCGCAACCCACCTAGAGGTAGGGCCCCATGAGTCCCGCGCTGGCTCACGGGTGCCCAGATAGACCTCGCCAGGCCCTACCGTGCCAGCCACGTGTCAGGGCGGGGCTGTACACGCCCCAGGGGCTCCTCCCGGAGGGGAGCCCACTCCCACGTACCAGTGGAAGCACCATGCTCCGTGCTGGCTGACGACACTGCCGAGGAGCGGCTATGCCCGTACACATACGGAAGCGCTATGCTCCGCGCTGGTGATAAACAACTGAGGGTGGCCCCCGGGATGCATTAACCTCAGGGAGACTAGAGCTTAGTGTCTAGCCTCATTGTAAAGCCTCCCCTCGGGAGTGCCGCGCGAGGGGGCTGGGCACAGGGGCTGCGCCTGGGTCACGCCCAGACGCACGCCACCCATCCAGGCCCCCCCGGGCCTGGTTCGTCGCGCGTCTCTCCCCGAGCGGAGCTAAGGTACGAAGGTCGTTTGAGCGTCAAGGGGGACTCCTGAGCATCGCGACTCAGGAGCCTAACTGGTCACGTAGCCCCTCACTCCATGGTCCCGTCCTGGTTTCTGGTTGGGGCTAACAGCGGTTGAGGTATGTGCGGGGCCGGTCTCTGCAGACGTAGAACGGTAGATCCACCCACATCTCACCTCCCTACTTGCTGTTCGTGCACCAAGGGGGACTCCTGAGCATCGCGACTCAAGAGCCTAACTTGTCACGTAGCCCCTCAATCCTTGGTCCCGTCCTGGTTTCCGGTCGGGGCTAATGGCGGCTGAGGTATGCACGGGGCCGGGCTCTGCCGGTGTAGAACATAAGCAAGTAGAAAGGAAAAGCGCAAATTTCAAGGAATTCAAAAACAAATATTACAGTCCACACTGTTATCTCAATGCCAAACCCAAGTTTAAATGCCTCCCTGAGGCATGATACATGTGCAGGAATTGAAAGCAGGAAAGGAGCCACAACAGAGTCACTTGTCGGCGGCGGAGCAGCGCGGAGTGGCTCCGCCTCATGGAGCAGCAGGGTCGGCAGCGCCTCGCTTCGGCTTGGTGCTGAAGGCCCAGAACTTCCCCAGCAGAGCCTCCGCGTGACCCTTCACGGCCTCGGCAGCAGCAGCGGCACGCTCGCCGCTTGCTGGCTCCAACAGGCTGTCGAGGTCGATGCTGGGATCGCGAAGGTAGATGTGGGTGAGGACCCGCGTCAGCGCTGCAGAAGACAGGACACGCGCCTCGGCCTCGACCGTGGGGAAAAGGCCAAGGGCGACATCTTCAAGAGCGCGAACCAGGAAGGGAAGCAGCTTGGCGGGGCCGTCCTCGGCGCCAGCTAGAGGGCTCTCCAGGTTGCTGTCGTAAAGCGTCCTCAGCAAGGAGCGAGCCTTCGCCTCCATCTCCACGAAGGCCACGCAGTCCTCGGCAAGAACCTGGGCCTTGTCGTCCAGCTCGACCTTCCTCGCCCCCAACTCCTGCTTCAGCGTGCCTAGGCGGTCTCGGCGCCTCCTGAGCTTGGCCTCCCGGTCCTTGACGGCCGCCTCGCGAGCCTTCACGCCTTCTTCCTGCTCTTGGCGAAGGCGGGCCTCTTGCGTGAGCTGGTCCTGCAGGCCTTGCAGCTCGTCCTCCAGCACCTTGCAGCAACCACGGACGTCGGCCACCTCCCCCAGGGCTGCATCACGAGCAGCCTTCGCCTCAAGGACGACCTGCCTCTCCTCATCACAAGATGTCGAGGCCTGGACCAGCGCCGCCCGAATCGAAGCGTCGGAGAGAATCCATCCTGAAGCCAGCTCCAAGCGCCCAGCCACTAAGCGAGTGTCGGCGCCAAGAAGATCCTGCCGCAGCTGGTCCAGCTCAGCAGCAGCACGATCCAGAACGGCAAGAGGAGTCAGAGAGATAGCAGTCGGTGGAGTACGAGGAGAAGGCGGCAGCGCGACCACAGCATCCGGAGGCGAAGCCTGCTGCGCCCCAACGGCTGTGGTGTCGGCAGCAGGGAAAGGCACCTCGGGAGTCGCTTGGGCCATGGGGGCTGAGCTCGCCCCAGCCGACTCATCCAGGCATTGCGAGGACAACCAGGCAGGAGAGGCCCGTGCGTCGCGGTCACCTTCCTTCGCGGGCAGAGGCGCTGCCCTGGATGGAACCTCAGGAGCTCCCTTCGGCTTCTTTGCTACGGGCGCCAGCCTATCCAAGAAACGCGGACGTCAAGCCTCAGCAGCAGAACAAGAAATAAAGACAAGAATCAAGCGCTTACGGGTCGTCGCCAGTGAGCTCAGGCAGCCTCCGGCCAAATTTGAAGCCTGAAAGCCGGCTGGAAGGGTCAACCTCGGGAAGCTCGGAAGCGGAAGGCGCGTCTGCGGTCCGCCTCGGGGCCGGGGCAAACCCGCGGGAGATCAGCCCGGTCCTGCCCTTCTTCGGGATCGGGGGCAAGCTCCCGCCGCTCTGCTCGTCATCATCCTTGTCGTCATCGCTCGGAGAGAGGCGGAGAGCGCGGGACCTGCGCCGAAGGAGGGGAGCCCTTGGAGTCAGGCCCTATTTCCCGCTCCCCTCCTTCCTCCTCTTCGCTGGAGTCGTCGGAGGACACGACCACCGGTTCCTCGGGAGCCTCCGTGGGCACGGGCCCGTCCCCATTGAAGACGGGCATGGACTCCACTACCTGCTCCTAGTCGTCACGGAGGAACAAGGGCGTAGGAGCGCCCTCCAACCTCGCCACATCGCCCCCGACCAGAGATTGGAGGACCGCAGTCAGATCTTCGTCGGCCAAGGCCGCAGGGCTCGGATGGGGCCTCCACATCGGAAGTGAGTACTGCCGAAGCGGAGCCAGCTGGTGCTCCAGGAATTCCCTCAGCAGCGACGCGCCGGTCAGCTTCGCTGCCGCCATGTTGGCCGGCCTTAGATCCGCGTCCATCTTCTCCAACACCAGCTTCGTGCGGGGGTCCGCGAGCTCCGCTCGACCCCAATCGCTGGAGCTCGCGGGTTGCTCCGTGGGCCAGATCAGCCAAGGGTGCATGCGCCCAGCATCTGCCAAGACCCACTTGCTCCTGAAGCCCTCAATCCTTTTCCTGGGGTTCGAAATGGCAATGGCGCCACCGTACGCGATGAAGCTCGCGCACGCGGAAGCAGGACCACAAGAGGTCCGGAGGTAGAAGTAGTGGCGCAGCAAGGCCACTGAGGGCTGCACCCCTACGTGACCCTCGCAGTAATAGGCAAAAGATTGCCAGGAGAAGGACGGAGTTGGGGTGGAGATGCAGAGCCTGTAGCTTATAATGACGGAGGACAGAGAAGAAGAACACGGAAAAGGGAGGCACCAGGCCAGTAGCAATGGCGCTTACAAAGAGCGGATAGAAGGTGCTCCCTTCGCCCTCAGGGGTGGCGGAGCCGGCCTTGAACACCTTCGCCCCGTCGATGCCATGCGCCGCCGCCATCCGGCGCAACCGGGCGAGGCTCGCCTCCGACACATTCGGCGAATCTAGCGCAGACGAGTACCAAGCCCCGGCCGGGGACTGACGAGGCGCCATGGCTTCCTAGGTCACGCGGTCGGAGTGGATCTGGAAATTTTGGAGGAAGGAAGGAGAGGCGCAGGAAAGGGGATCTGAGCAGCAACCGGAGAAAGCAAAAAAAAGCAAAGCCTAGGCAGATGCTGCTCCTTTATCAACACGCGCGGTTGCTAAGGCGCTCACGTCCAATCAACCGCCACGCGGCGCCCAAGGCCGCAGGCTGTTAGGGCCCGCGGCGCTTCGCCCTTGCCCTTTCGCCTCCCTGCACGGCCAAGTTCGCGCGTGCCTTGGGCCAGGGGGCTACTGTCAGCGTTCTGGGAACAGGGGTCCCCAGACTTGCCTACCTGCGGCCTGCGGCGTGGCTTGAAGGGGGCCCAGCACGGCCCATCTTCATCAACACAAGACCCAAGACCCTCGCAAGGGGCCAAGGCTCATGGGGCGGACGACGCGGAGCTTCCTCAGGCACGGCCTCATCAGGATGGCTCGCGAGGAGGCGGAGAGATCAAGGCGGGGTACCTCACGAGGTGCCTGTGACGCAAGCCATGACGACCAAGGGTGCCAGGCGGGCGCCAGCCCGCGTAGTGTCCTCCTTTCCTCTTTGGTGCAAAGGGAGCAAGCGCAGGCGAGAGCATCAAGCAAAGGCACCCGTTTTGGTGCAACGAGACCAAGACCAGCCCAACGGCAGGGAGGAAGTCATTGTGGAGCCCAAGCTAGCGTCACCACCAGAGCCTTTGGCAGGCGAGGACCAACTTTAGTCAGGATAAGTGTACCGGATGTTCCCCTTCAAAATGGCCAATTGTTGGCGCCCTTCCCGCTCAATATTTGGGAAGAGGCCCAGGGCCTTTGCCTATAAATAGGACTAGCCACCCCCAGATGGGAGGAGATGGGATCAGGTAGATGAGACCAGGGATAAGATCAGAGCGGCAAGAGAGAGAGAGAGAGAAGGGTGACTGAACTCCTCCTAGCAGTTCATCCCCCCAGCCAAGAACGGACCCTCGCGAGGCTGTTCTTCCTTGTATTGCTCATCATCATCAGCCCAAGAGGCAATCCACCAAACCACACTGGAGTAGGGTATTACACCACAACGGTGGCCCGAACCAGTATAAACCCTGTGTCTCTTGTGTTGTTCTTTCCATAGCTTAGATCTTAGCGAGGCGGTGGGGTGCAGGTAGGTAGAAGGCGAAATCTCCGCACGCACCCCAGTGTTCGAACCTCAAGGGTCTGCCGGAACCCTAAACCCAACACATATCAACTAAACCATGTCCGATCATCACGTGCGATAGAGTAGTTTTCAATGGTGAACATCTCTATGTTGATCATATCTACTATATGATTCACGTTCGACCTTTCAGTCTCAGTGTTCCGAGGCCATATATGTATATGCTAGGCTCATCAAGTTTAACCTAAGTATTCCACACATGCAAAACTGTATTACACCTGTTGTATGTGAACATAGAGCTTATCACACCCGATCATCACGTGGTGTCTCGGCGCGACGAACTGTAGCAACGGTGACTACTTAGGGAGAACACTTATACCTTGAAATTTAGTGAGGGATCATCTTATAATGCTACCGTCATACTAAGCAAAATAAGATGCATAAAAGATAAGGATCACATGCAATCAAAATATGTGACATGATATGGCCATCATCATCTTGTGCCTTTGATCTCCATCTCCAAAGCACCATCATGATCTCCATCATCACTGGCATGACACCTTGATCTCCATCGTAGCGTCGTTGTCGTCTCGCCAATTATTGCTTCTACAACTATCTCTAACACATAATGATAAAGTAAAGCTATTACATGGCGATTGCATTTCATACAGTAAAGCGACAACCATAAAGCTCCTGCCAGTTGCCTATAACTTTTACAAAACGTGATCATCTCATACAACAACGTATATCACATCATGTCTTGTCCATATCACATCACAACATGCCCTTCAAAAACAAGTTAGACGTCCTCTACTTTGTTGTTGAAAGTTTATGTGCCTGCTACGGGCTTCTAGTAAGAACCGTTCTTACCTACGCATCAAAACCACAACGATATTTCGTCGAGTGTGTTGTTTTAACCTTCAACAAGGACCGTCCATAGTCAAATTCGATTCAACTAAAGTTGGAGAAACATACACCCGCTAGCCACCTTTATGCAAAACAAGTTGCATGTCTGTCGGTGGAACCGGTCTCATGAACATGGTCATGTAAGGTTGGTCCGGGCCGCTTCATCCACCAATACCGCTGAATCAAAATAAGATGTTGGTGGTAAGCATTATGACTATCATCACCCACAACTCTTTGTATTCTACTCGTGCATATCATCTACGCATAGACCTAGCTCGGATGCCACAGTTGGGGAACATAACATGCAATTTCAAAAAAATCCTACGCTCACGCAAGATCTATCTAGGAGAAGCATAGCAACGAGAGGGGGAGAGTGTCTCCACGTACCCTCATAGACCAAAAACGGAAGCGTTAGCTTAACGCAGTTGATGTAGTTGAACGTCTTCTCGATTCAACAGATCAAGCACTGAATGTACAACACCTCTGACTTCTGCACACATTCAGCTCGATGACGTCCCTCGAACTCTTGATCCAGCAAAGTGTTGAGGGAGAGTTCTGTCAGCAGGATGGCGTGGTGACGGTGATGGTGAAGTGATCCGCGCAGGGCTTCGCCTAAGCACTACGTGAATATGACCGGTGGCGTAAACTATGGAGGGGGGCACCGCACACGGCTAACAATGTTTGTCATGTGTTCTAGCGGTGCCCCCTCATATATATAGGTTGGATGGGACGAGAGGTAGCCAAGGGGGCACCCCAAGTAAGAGGAATCCTACTTGGGCACCTGCCAATTCGGCCTCCCCCCTTTCCTATTCCTATTCAGAGTAGGAAGGGAAGAGGGGGAAGGGGGAATCCTTCTCCAATTTGGCCAGCCCATATGGGGGGCACACCAGCCCCTTAGTGGCTGGTGTGTTTCCCCTATTGACCCATAAGGCCCATATAGTTTGCCGAGGGTAGCCCAGAACCCCTTCTGGTGACCCGATACGTACCTAGTACCCCCGAAACACTTCCGGTGTCCAAATACTATCGTCCTGTATATGAATCTTTACCTCTCGACCATTTAGAGACTCCTTGTCATGTCCTGATCTCATCCGGGACTCGGAACAACATTCGGTCACCAAATCAAATAACTCATATATTACAAAATTGTCATCAAACGTTAAGCGTGCGGACCCTACGGGTTCGAGAACTATGTAGACATGACAGAGACACCTCTCCTGTCAATAACTAATAGCGGAACTTGGATGCTAATATTGGTTCCCACATATTCTACGAAGATCTTTATCGGTCATATCGTAATGACAACATATGTTATTCCTTTGTCATCAGTATGTTACTTGCCCGAGATTCGATCGTCGGTATCTTCATACCTAGTTCAATCTCGTTACCGGTTTGTCACCGTAATGCATCATCCCGCAACTAGCTCATTAATCACATTGCTTGCAAGGCTTATCATGATGTGCATTACCGAGAGGGCCCAGAGATACCTCTCCTCGGAGTGACAAATCCTAATCTTGATCTATGCCAACCCAAGAAACACCTTCGGAGATACCTGTAGAGCATATTTATGATCACCCAGTTACGTTGTGACGTTTGATTGCACACAAGGGATTCCTCTGGTATTCGGGAGTTGTATAATCTCATAGTCAAAGGAATATGTATAAGTCATCAAGAAAGCAATAGCAATAAAACTAAATGATTATTATGCTAAGCTAACAGATGGGTCTTGTCCATCACATCATTCTCCTAATGATGTGATCCCGTTCATCAAATTAGGGGTTCACTGCATGCATTGGTGCCTTTCCGATGATGGGTGAGTAGTTCTTTGTAGACCTTCGGGCCATAGTTAGTAGCTAGATGGATTCCTCTCTCTCATTTGATTCTCAATACAATGGTCTCTTGGAGATCCATATGATGTAAATCTTTTTGCGGTGTGTTTGATTGGGATCGGATGAACTTTGAGTTTATGATCAGATCTATCTTTTTATATCCATGAAAGTTATTTGAGTTTCTTTAATCTCTTATATGCATGATTTCTTATGGCCTTGTATTTCTTCTCCGATATTTGGGTTTTGTTTGGCCAACTTGATCTATTTATCTTGCAATGGGAGGAGGTGCTTTTGAAGGAAATATTCCCTAGAGGCAATAATAAAGTTGTTATTTATATTTCCTTATATCATGATAATGTTTATTATTTATGCTAGAATTGTATTAACCGGAAACATAGTACATGTGTGAATACATAGACAAACAGAATGTCCCTAGTATGCCTCTACTTGACTAGCTTGTTAATCAAAGATGGTTAAGTTTCCTAGCCATGGACATGTGTTGTCATTTGATGAAAGAGATCACATCATTAGAGAATGATGTGATGGACTAGACCCATCCGTTAGCTTGGCACTCTGATCATTTAGTTTATTGCTATTGCATTCTTCATGACTTATACATGTTCCTATGACTATGAGATTATGCAACTCCCGAATACCGGAGGAACACTTAGTGTGCTATAAAACGTCACAATGTAACTGGGTGATTATAAAGATGCTCTACAGGTGTATCCAATGGTGTTTTTTGAGTTGGCATAGTCGAGATTAGGATTTGTCACTCTGATAGTCGGAGGTATCTCTGGGCCCTCTCGGTAATGCACACTATAAGCCTCGCAAGTAATGTGACTAATGAGTTAGTTGTGGGATGTTGCATTACAGAACGAGTAAGGAGACTTGCCGGTAACGAGATTGAACTAGGTATTGAGATGCCGACGATCGAATCTCGGGCAAGTAACATACCGATGACAAAGGGAACAAAGTATGTTGTTATGCGGTTTGACTGATAAAGATCTTTGTAGAATATGTAGGAGCCAATATGAGCATCTAGGTTCCACTATTGGTTACTGACCGGAGATGAGTCTCGGTCATGTCTACATAATTCTCGAACCTGTAGGGTCTGCACGCTTAACGTTCGATGATGATCGGTATTATGAGTTTATGTGTTTTGATGTACCGAAGGTAGTTCAGAGTCCGAGATGTGATCACGGACATGACAAGGAGTCTCTAAATGGTCAAGACATGAAGATTGATATATTGGATTGCTACATTCGGACACCAGATGAGTTCCGGGGGTCACCGGATATATATCGGAGTGCCGGAAGGGTTATCGGAACCACCGGAGAAGTAATGGGCCTTATTGGGCCTAGGGGAGAGAGAGGGGCTGCCAAGGGCTGTCCGCGCCCCCCATGGGCCTAGTCTGAATTGCAATAGGGTGAGGGGCGGCGTCCCCTCCTTCCTTCTCTTCCCCCTCCTTCCTTCTTCTCCTAGTAGGACTAGGAAAGGGGGAGTCCTACTCCTACTAGGAGGAGGATTCCTCCCCCTTGGCGTGCCTATGAGGTCCGGCCGGCCTCCCCCTTGCTCCTTTATATACAGGGGTAGGGGGCACCCTAGAACACTCAAGCTGAGAGTTGTCTTAGCCATGTGTAGTGCCCCCCTCCACAGATTTCCACCTTGGTCATATCGTTGTAGTGCTTAGGCGAAGCCCTACATCGGTAACTTCATCATCACCGTCATCACGCCGACATGCTGACGAAACTCTTCCTCGGCCTCAGCTGGATCAAGAGTACGAGGGACGTCACCGAGCTGAACGTGTGCAGATCGTGGAGGTGTCGTGTGTTCGGTACTTGGATCGGTTGGATCGCGAAGATGTTCAACTACATCAACCGCGTTACTAAACGCTTCCGCTTTCGATCTGAGGGTACGTGGACACACTCTCCCCTCTCGTTTCTATGCATCACCTAGATGGATCTTGCGTGTGCGTAGGCAATTTTTTTGAAATACTATGTTCCCCAATAGTAGAATCCGAGCCAGGTCTATGTGTAGATGTTATATGCACGAGTAGAGCCAGGTATATACACATTGCTTGCCATCACTAGTTAATTCTTGATTCAGAGGTATTGTTGGATGAAGCGGCTCAGACTGACATTACGCGTACGCTTACGCGAGACTGGTTCTACCGACGTGTTTCGCACACAGGTGGCTAGTGGGTATCTGTTTCTCCAACTTTAGTTGAATCGGATTCAATGAACAGGGTTCTTTCTGAAGATCAAAAAGCAATCACTATACCGCGTTGTGGTTTTTGATGCGTAGGTAAGAACGGTTCTTGCTAAGCCTGTAGCAGCCATGTAAAACTTGCAACAACAAAGTAGAGGACGTCTAACTTGTTTTTGCAGGGCATGTTGTGATGTGATATGGTCAAGACGTGATTATATAAATTGTTTTATGAGATGATCATGTTTTGTAACACAGTTATCGGCAATTGGTAGGAGCCATATGGTTGTCTCTTTATTGTATGAAATGCAATCGCCATGTAATTGCTTTACTTTATCACTAAGCGGTAGCGATAGTCGTACACTGGTGCGCGTCGGTCCTAAACAAACGGTTTAAAATCCCTTTCCGCGATGACAACTAGAACTATCGCCAGGTGAGTGTGGGCGAGAGGGGGGTCCTTCCCACACGACCTAGAAACTGTCGGGGATATGCCCTCCTGGCACACACGTTCGGTAAAATGAGGTCGTGTGCGACCGACGAGCGCTCAAATACGAAAATACGTATAGTATAGAAAAAAATACAATTATACGGTGAAATTGTTTCCAGTCGCAAGTACATCCCACACAGTCAGTCCCCGCTAAACATTTTCGTTCGTATGTATATCCCACATAGTCGCTCCAACGAAAATGCTCCGTTCACGGGTACATCACACACAATTTTTTTCCGTTAAATCGTTTGTGATAGCGTTGCCATTGCACACGATATTAATAATTTTATCGTTTGCGTTATTGAATGCATCACACACGGCGTGTACAAAGAAACTATGCGGCAAAGGCTGTCCATCACACATGCTTTTTATGTGATAGACATTTGTGCAAGGTGGCCTAACGCAAACAGTTTTCAAGAGAAAGTAGTGTGTGCAGTGGAGATTGATCGCACACATACTGGATCCTAGAAACGTTTCTGATTTCCACATATATGGCAGACGTTTCGCTTTCGCAAACCATGTGCAGTGTAATCCCTATTTAATCCATAATTAATCCCTAATTTAAAAATCACATGTTATGAATTTGAAAGTAGGAAATCACTTATTTCATATTCAACCATGTTTATTACAAATATAGGTTCGACCACAAGTCCATAATTCAATGCATAGGTACATATACTAAAGAACTACAGAAGCACCAAGTAAAGAATGATGAACCACAGTTGTACTAAAGACTGTATAGAGAGAGGCGAAAGACATTCTGGTTGCTGGAGAAGGTGAAGCGGAATGCCCATATTGTGCCCTCCTCCATGCGTAAGGCGCGCACGACTCTAGGCCAACCCCTTGTGATGGCTGCCCGTCCATCCTTCACTGTCTTCATTAGGACTTCTTGATGCTCATTGTAGTCTGGATGAAATACTTTAACCTTCATTGTGTGTCCACCAATCATGTACTTTGCGAGGTAATCTTGAGTGAACTGCTTCGGGAACCACTGGGAATGAAAAAGATTCAGACATTGTTGTCTAACAACTCATTATGGGCAGTAAAAAGAGAAGGCTGCAGAGTTAGTAATTACCATCCCACAGCTCACTGTTGTGTTGGATAGAGCATAAACAAATAATTTGCTTGCCACCATTCGTATCCTTTTGCTAATAATCCTTATCAATTTCCTCACTTGATGCTTGTTCATCAATATCTCATTGCCCCATACGCAAAAAGGGTCGACGCGTGGATCCTTGCCAAGGGCATATGTACCTACAAGCAACAAGTCAATATTAGAAGCTAACTAGTGTCCAGACCTCGATCTATATGCACTACATTATGGAACGATGGGGGAGTACAAGCTGAGGGATGAAGCTAATCTCGGCGGAAAATGGTGGCCACTCCCGTTGTTGTCCTGCATAAGTAGTGGAAAGGCATGATAAGTACAAGAATCTTAACATCAAACAAATATAGCAAAGTTAAACAACATCATCTCCAAATGATAGCTTGAATGTCTTGGTTTCAGCATGCTGTTAAAGCAGATATCAAATGGAAGGCAATGTTACCTACAGCAGGCTTAACAGACATCAAAAATTGCAATTCAAAATGGTATTGTTGAAAATGAATAGAAAGTAGGTAATGCTTAAACATCACACTGGATAAATGTGTAAAACTGAAAATAAAGGGCATGTGTTAACTACACCAAGAATAACCGGAACCAAATATAGCCGTTCAAACTGGTATTGATGTAGTCGAGCGGCAGAGTTCCGACTTGCACATAATGAACCACACATTGTGAATGACTGAAATAAACAAGGCATAAATGACCAGTATCACAACAAAATATAGCCATTGAAAACTGGATAAAGTCTCACTGCAACCAACCTAACAAGCAAATACAGATAAACAGAGCATATGCTTGAAAACTGGACAAATGCTCACTACAACCAACCTAACAAGAAGATAAAGATAAACAAGGCATCTGCTTGATAACTAGAGAAATGCAAAAAAAGCAACCTAACAACCAAATACAGATAAACAAGGCATCTGCTTGATAACTGGACAAATGCTAAAAAAAGCAACCTATCAACCAAATATAGATAAACATGGCATCTGCTTGATAACTGGACAAATACTCACTGCAACCAAACTAAGAACCAAATACAGATAAACAAGGCATCTGCTCGATAACTGAAAAAATGCTCACTCCATCCAACCTAACAACCAAATACAGATAAACAAGGCATCGACTCACTATGAACAACCAAATATAGCCATTCGTGAAACTAAAGTGTATAATTCACACATAAACATCACATAGACCTATTGAACAATACATTTTTTGCATAACTAAAATAATTAAACACGACAGTTAAAGCACCGCACGGCAAATGCTACTACAACAAAGGGTTCGGTTTGGCAAGCTAGAAAAGGTCAAATTTTCTAATAGAATGTTGCCTCACATTTCATGGACAGGATCCTTCCAGTTGGAAGAGAACAGACCCATGGTGCACTCTCTCATGTCTCAGATGGGCTGTTTCACCTTGGAAGAACCTTCGTGGGTGCCCTCCTCATGGTCGTGGTCGTGGTCGATGAGATCTGACTTGGCAATTGAGGATCCAAAACTGCCGATGTAGAACGTGTCCTTCAGAAGTGACAAAATGGGCTCGATGGCGTATAAAGCTCGCAAATCCTTGACCGCTTGGCGGAGGAGATCAGCGACAGGGCCGTCGAAGAGATCGACGGTGGTTGAACCAGAGGGGTTGGGGATGGACCACTTAACCTGTGACATGGCCCGTGTGAAGCCGTCGGTGTGTACGAGCTTGATGTCATAGCCAGCTTTCCTGGGATACAGTAATGCGCTAGCCCGCTGACATGAAACCTTTGGCATGGCAACATAGTCAACGTCTTCGCCGGATTTCACGGTGACGTGTTGCTCCGGGATCGACAGGTCGGGATGAACGGCGGCCACCTCGCCAACGTCCGCTGGAGAGGCCATGATAAACCTCTTCTTGGCCGAATGCTCATCGGGCTTCCCGGGATACATGGTCGAGCTAAGGTTGCGACATTCTGGAGCAGGGGATGTGGATCTGGCGAGGAGGGACACCACAGGCCTCATCTAAAAACTCAGGGGAGTGGAGGAACGGGCAGACCGACAGGGTTGGTAGCGGCATCGACGGCAGCCGCGAGCTAGGGTTTGAAGGGGGGAGGGGTCGGGTGGGGCACTGTGGAGGGGGGTAGTGTTTGAGGATACGCCGCGGCTACTGAAAATTTTAGTAATGGTGGGTGGAGATGGTGGTGGAAGAGGGAGGGCGACCGTTCAAATGCCTCGACTTCTAATATTGAAGATGCGGGGCAGGAGTGCCCAAGATCGCGCACGGTCCAATAACAATATGCATGTATGATAGTAAGGAAAAGTGGCGCGGATCCGCCGATTTTTGCAACGCTCAAGGTGGGTAGTTTGTTTTTTATATTTCTAGCCAGCTGGTCTATCGCACACGGTTCGTCCTAATTTCCAAATAAACTTACCCAACTTTAGCTTCCATAGGTGGTGGTTTTACAGCGCACTTGGATCGCACACGGTTAAGCCAGTACCTCCACCCTTTGCTCGCGCTTGCACGGTCGTGGTGATTTCAGCGGACTTGCATCGCACACGGTTGAGCCAGTACCTCCACCTTAATTTGCTCGTGCTTGCGTGGTCGTGGTGATTCACATCGCACTTGTATCGCACACGGTTTAGATATTATACCCCGTGTCCGTTGAGGATCATCAGAGTCTTTGCAGCAAAATATAATGTTAGGGAGCATCAAAAGATAGCCACACCAGCATGTGGCCCAAATATATATGAGTGAAAAGGGTGGTATATGATGTTTAAAATTACAATGCACAACTTCAACCCCACGGGCCCAAGGTTGGGCGCATCATTGAAGATCGATGAGAGGGGCCAGAAGTCAAGAACCACCTAAAAGTGGCCAAATATATGTATGAATATTGGGGATGTTTGAAACTTTAAATACACAATGCATAACTTTTGTGGCAACTGCCTCGCAAACCCGAAAGCACCCTAATAACCACCTAGCTAGGATATACATATAATGACATAATGTCATACCTAGCTGGGATGCTTGGCCCACCACCTCCCACTTCGTGTGAGCGGGGCAGAGGCATGTAATGATCGATACTTTGGTCATACATGCATGTCGACATGACCTACCATAAGACGGACCAATGAATCTTTTGTTTAGTCAAATGACAGTTGTTGTTGTCGATAAACCGCTTGGGCCAATAGATTGAACTATCATAAACATGGCACGTGAGGGACCACAAAACCAGCACCTCTTGCATGTGGCCCAAAATGATGTATGATGTGGCCCAAAATGTGTGTTTTCAATATATAATAATGTACAATTTAGATGTGGTGCCTACCTCTCGATACAGACAACAACCATGAAGGCAAGGTAGTTAAGGACGAGATACGTACGCAGGGTTTGATGTAGGTCGAACCCAGCAATCCGAGCATCTGGGAGGGAATCCTGACGATGCATGAGCTCGAGTTTTGGTTGACCGACATTTGACGATGACCGGCCCTAACATGAACTAGGAGGAATCCATTCATGGCAAACACATAACCCTCATTATCGGTCAAAGGGATGATATATGTACACTTGGGGAGCCCACATATATCTGTGTCATCACAAAAACCGCACAAGGGAGGCATGGTCGATCAAAAGACCCCGTATACACTACAGGTGGCCCGAAAATATGTATGGGTACGATGGTGTATGATGTGTTTAAATCCCAAATGCACAACTTCGATGGGCCATGCCAAGTACATTACAAACCGACCACCGTACCCGACTCCAAGCCTGGTTCAATACCTATGATGTTAGTTTCC
>NC_041382.1:100724134-100740604 GCF_002162155.2 Triticum dicoccoides | reverse complement strand
ACACATCTATATATATCTATACATCTATACATCTATACACATATATAGTGTGCGAATAAGTATGAAAGTTGCTCGTTGGATGAAGCCAATCCGACGGTAAAGAGATGGCAAATCCAAGCACTACTGCCGTTGGATATCATCTACATTCCACCAGATTCTGCAACATGTACAATCTACAAGACTCCATGGTTGAACTTAAGCATAATGCACAAACCTCTAAACACAAGCACTTCTCCTTTGTTCCCTAGAATCTTCTATATCTTAATTGCCCAAACTTTTTTTCTGAATGAATTGTCACTATTTGTTTTTACCTTTACAATGCACAATTCCATGAATCTTAAAATAGATTTTTTGACAAAACTAATTGATTTTGGATGAGATGAACTATAAGAATTAAAGGAACATCTACATCATGCATATCTGGGAGAAGAGGTGGGAGACCGATGAGAGGAGTGGTGAGAAACGGTAGCCTGTTTTGAGTGAAAACCTAGTAGAGAAGGAAGCATGAGCTACACGACGCATGCGCATAGTGCATACCCATGTACTGCATGTGCCGTTGAAAGGGGTTAGGGTTGCCGTTCGATCTGGGAGCATCCAATAGTGCACATGTACGATCCGTGGGGTTTGGGTTCTGGCCAGTCAGAACGCAGGACTCAGATCGCGCGCGCAGCGGGGGGTGGGGGATATCATACAGAAACCAACACTCGGTGGAAAACGGTGAAAATCACGAGAAAAAGACGTTTTGAAGTTTCAAAAGAATGCGGGATGTTAAGACGATGATGTTTTATTGGCACACAAAATTTCAAGTTGAAACACATTAAGAGATGTGAGCTATGAAAAAGAAAAAACCAGTGTTGAATAGTGTTGAATAGTAATGTTACTATTAGGGTGGAATTTTAGTTTTTCATAGCTCACATCTCGTAATGTTTTTCAACCTGAAATTTTGTGTCGCAATAAAACATCACCTTCTTAACATCCCACATTTTTTTCAGATTTTTATGAAACTTTAAAATACGGTTTCCACAAAGTTTTCATTGAATATCGGCTTTCGTGAGTGAACGGTGTTCTATTTGAAAACATTTCGTGAGAAGAATCTCGGTTTTTAAATCCCCATAAATCCAAAACTAAGCTGAAAATCAAGAAACCTGCCATGGTGTCACGACATCGCACTTATATGTCGAGGAATTTTTTCGTCCATTATGGCGCAAGTTTTATTACAAGCCTCTTACAAACCAGAGCTTCTCTCAAAGAAGCCTCGTGGTTCCGATAGGGAAACGTGTCTCCCTTGTGGGCTAAACATAACCACTGCCTCTTTTCACCTTGTATTTTCTTCTACGGGCAACATGGAACGACAGGATATCCATGCTGCAATTTAAACTTATTCAGGGTTCGTTTGGCCTTTTTATACACTAATTGAGTTTCCTAGGCATTTAATTTCCATAATTCAAATCTGAACTACAAATACATGCTCCAGTTCACCAAAATGGCTAGAAAAATTATACATGTGTCCTTGGGTGCATGTTTAGGTCCCATGCCAGGAATGGGAACAAATTACAACCGTACTGGTGTCATGGCTTGTACTCAAACATTTCAAATCTCGGTTTTCAAGTCCCCATAAATCCTAAACTCACGAGAAAGTCATCAAAGGTGGCATGGTGTCACGTCATGGCACATATATATCGTGGTAAAAACATTGTCCAATTTGGGCCAAGCTTTATTACAAACCTATTACAAAAACTGGAGCTTCTCTCAAAGAAGCCTCTCGTGGTTCTGATAGGGAAACGTGTTCCCCTTGTGGGTGAAACGTAATCACTGCCTCTTTTCACCTTGTATTTTCTTCCACGGGCAACATGGAACCATAGGATATTTGTGCTGAAATTTAAACTTATTCAGGGTTCGTTTGGCCTTTTTATACACTAATTGAGTTTCCTAGGCATTTAATGCCCATAATTCAAATCTGAACTACAAATACATGCTCCAGTTCACCAAAAAGGCTAGAAAAATTATACATGTGTCCTTGGGTGCATGTTTAGGTCTCATGCCATGAATGGGAACGAATTACAACCGTACAGGTGCCCTGGAGCTTCCTCAAACATTTCGAATCTCGGTTTTTAAGTCCCCATAAATCCTAAACTCACTAGAAAGTTAGCGAAGGTGGCAAGGTGTCATGTCATGGTACATATATGTCGTGGTAAAAACATTGCCAATTTGGGCCAAGCTTCATTACAAACCTCTTACAAACCAGAACCTATCGCAAGAACCCTCATGGTTTCGATAGGGAAACATGTCCCCTTGTGGCCCAAACGATAATCACTCCCTCTTCTAGCCTCGTATTTTATTCTACACGCGACAGGGAACAATTGGAGATTCGGGCTGAACTTTGAAATTATTTAGGGTTCGTTTGACCTTTTTTATTCATTAATTGAGTTTTCTAGGCATTTAATGTCAATCATTCAAATTCGAACTACAAATACATGCTCTAGTGCACCAAAATGGCTAGAAAAAACGTACATGTTTCCTTGGGCTGCATGTTTAGGTCCCATGGAATGATGGGAACGAATTCAACCGTCTCGCCGTCTTGGCCTGGCCACAAACATTGCGAATATCTGGTTCCAAATGTCTGTAAATCCAAATCTCACCAGGAAATCATGAAACTTGCTATGGTGTCACTACATGGTATATATAATTGTCCAATTTGGGTGAAGCTATATTACAAGACTTTTACAAACCGGAGCCTGTCGCAACCCTCGTGGTTCCGGTAGGGAAACATGCCCCTCTTGTGGGCGAAACGATAATCGATGCCTCTTCTCGCCTTGAACTTTTTGTTTTCTACAGGCAACATAGAATAACAGGAGTGTCGGGCTGAAATTTGAAAGTGTTCAGGGTTCGTTTGGCCATTGTATATATATATTACTAATTACTAAGTTTTCTATGCATTTAATGTAGTCCATAATTCAAATTTGAACTACAACCACATGCTCCAGTGAAGAAAAATGGGTGGGAAATCGTACATGTGTCATCAGGTGCATGTTTAGGTCTTGTTTAAGGAATGACAAAGAATTACAAAGTTTTCGTCGTCCTAAAACAATGAGAATCTCGGTTTTTAAATCCAGTAAATAAAAAAGTCACCCAAAAAACATGAAACTTGGCATGGTTTCATGACATGGCACATATATGCCGTGGTAAGAAAATCGTCCAGTTTGAGAAGAGGCTCACACATTAGTAGCCAATGAAGTCCTTTTTGAAAAAAAGCAGACACGTTAATATCGCAAACGGTTGTATTATATTTACCGTGTCAAATTTAACCGTACTCGGTGGCATGCGTGCAGCTGTTTAATTAGACAGGACGAGCGCGAGAAGTCCGTCGTGCAGCTTCGACGTGACGTGTGCGAGCAGTTCGCTGCGGAGGCTCGATGGGACGCGTGCATCCTGTCCACCTCACAGGCTCGCTGGGACACATGTGAGCAGGAAGGCCGCCCATGCTCACCGGGAAGCGAGCTATTTGACCTCCATGTACCAGCTTCCGCCCGCCTCGCTCACAACTTCTCCATTATTGGGTTAATTAAAGCACCTGGACGGAGGGTGTTTTCTTGTGATCCCATGGCAACATTTGCTTTGTTCGTGTTTTCAACTAGTATTCCGCCCTAATTTAAATTTTCACATAGGGCAACGGATAATACGACCACAAATAAAATGGCAACGGATAATACGACGACAAATTTACAATGGCGCACAAAATAATTGTCTTACATATTCCAGATAATTTAATATGCCACATGCGGCAATGCCCGAAGGACACGGGGGCAAGAGAAGAAGGAAATTGCAGACAATGATCTGGGTCGCTACTGTCTCTACTCGTTAATGGATCGCCAGGCGGCGAAATCCTCCAGCTCCTTCTTCAATTCCTCACGAATTTGCTTGAAAGCAGCCACAGATTCCTCTACCTCCTGCTCGCGCTCGATCCGGAGCTTCCTCAAGCCACCCATCAGTTCCTCGACGACCGCTTTCAGCGTCATCTCCGATTCACTGCTCTGCTCATACAGCATCTTCCATCCGGCGGCCTCCTCCTCCTTCTCGGTAACCAACTTGAGGCGCTTTGCATTGTCATCCATGACTTGCTCGACGAGGCCGATCGCCTTGTCAACCGAGGCATCGCTGATCTTGAGCAGCTTTATCAAGCCGTCGACCAACTCCTGCTGTGTAGTGACGCCAGCGAGAATGTCGTCATCGCCGGTGAAGGACTTCAGGAACGCCGGCTCGTCGCGATGGCCGACGCCACAAATGCGCTTTTGAGAGCCCTCGCGTGCCCGTGAGAGCTCGTTCAAGGGCTCCATGGCGCGCTCGGACATCCCTGCTGCGGCTGCGGCTTCGCAACGGGACCTCTCTAGTTCTTCCGCGCCCTTGGTCTTTGCTGCCTAGTTATATGTCCACCCTAAGCTCCTCCTACCGGTCATGGCGGAACGACTTGACAGAGAAAACCAGTTTTTTGGGTGATGAGGAGAGGAACTATGAAGTAATTTTCGAGTGGGTAATTTGTATAGCCCGATGCTAAGTGTGAACACATATTAGTTTGAGAGGTGTGAACAGATTTGCAATTACTTATTGCGTTGTAATCAGCAATGTGAGGAGAAACAAGGTCAAAATTTATTGATGGCAGAAGGTTGACCACGTGGTTGCTCGCCATTGAGACGGCCGTGGTGCGCTCCGCTCTGGCGTCCCTGCGCGCGCTCTGCTCGCCTTTGAGGCAAAGTTACAATGGCAATTGTTAATAATTCTTAATAATTGCCTTGCATATTCAAGATAATTTAAAATGCCAAATGCGGCAAGGCCCAGAACACTCACGACCTACATATGCATACAATTGTAATAAAATATAAGCTAAAAGGCTGAGTTGCGGCCTTCCGACGATGGTCTTCTCGGACTCCATGATCAGCATAGCGTCCTTGCGGCCATCTGCGATACTTCTAGCCACCGCAAGCAACTAGTTTGCATTTTTCAATGTTTTTTGTACACACAGAATCGCACACGAACTAACTGTATTAACCATTCGTGTTGTAAATTCTCATCGCAAACAATTCATCCGAGTCGGCTGTTTGCCACATATCACACACATCTTGTTAAGTTGAACCGTTTCTGTTGCATTCGCTAATCGAAAACAGTTCATCCGGGTGAACCGCATGCCCTATATCACACACACCTTGATGTGGCTAACCGTTTATGTTGCACTCCCTAATAGCAAACGGTTCATGGGAGTGAACTGTATGATCGTATATCGCACACACATTGATATGGCCGCCCGTTTCTGTTGTTCTGCATCATCACAAATAGTTCGAATGGGTTAACCGTGTGGCCTGAACCGCACACACAACTCAAATTAGAACCGTGTTTGATGCATCCTCCATCGCAAACATTTTGCACCATTTTTGACGGTTTTCATACACCACCATCTGCGATTACTGCACCGCACACAGTTTCTCGAAGGGTCTCTGATCGTAGTGTCGCGTTAGTAGCATCCTGTAGTAGTGGTAGAAGCAATAGTTGGTGAGACAACAACGATGCTACGATGGAGATCAAGGTGTCAAGCCGGTGACGATGGTGATCATGACAGTGCTTTGGAGATGGAGATCAAAGGCACAAGATGATGATGGTCATATCATATCACTTATATTGATTGCATGTGATGTTTATCCTTTATGCATCTTATTTTTCTTAGTATGGCGGTAGCATTATAAGATGATCTCTCACTAAATTTCAAGGTATAAGTGTTCTCCTTGAGTATGCACCGTTGCTATAGTTCGTCGTGCCGAGACACCATGCATGTTATGATCGGGTGTGATAATCTCTACGTTCACATACAACGGGTGCAAGCTAGTTTTGCACAAGCAGAATACTCAGGTTAAACTTGACGATCCTAGCATATGCAGATATGGCCTCGGAACACTGAGACCGAAAGGTCGAGTGTGAATCATATAGTAGATATGATCAACATAGTGATGTTCACCATTGAAAACTACTCCATCTCATGTGATGATCGGACATGGCTTAGTTGATGTGGATCACGTGATCACTTAGATGATTAGAGGGATGTCTATCTAAGTGGGATTTCTTAAGTAATATGATTAATTGAACTTAAATTTATCATGAACTTAGTCCTGATAGTATTTGCATATCTATGTTGTAGATCAATTGCTCGCGTATAGCTTCTACGTTTATTTTTGATATGTTCCTAGAGAAAACTATGATAAAAGATGATAGTAGCAATGATGCGGACTAGTGTCACAGCCCTAGAATTGGTTGTAACTAGTTGCACAAGCATTCATGCATCATGTATATATTTATGAAAGTTGAATTGGGGAAAGTGGGAAGCCTCAGAAGTCTTTTACAAACATGATCAACATTAAAAATTGTTTCAAATAAACCCAAGAAAATGTTCCTGTCAAGCTATAAAAATATTGGCAAGAGGTAAAACTCAAACCAATATTTTTGTAGTCTCAGAAATATTTTTTTTGGGCCTTTGAATTAATTCAATAACTATTTACATTGGATATATATTCTTTATATAATTAATATATGTACAATAATTCTGGAACATTTTATGTGGTTTTTTATATTTTAGTTCTAGCCACATAATTATTTTCAGGATTTTATAAAATGGTTTGGTGTTAAAACTAAACCCAAAACAAATTGCATAAAAGAAAATGGAAAACAGAGAAGAGAGAGAGAGTTTTACCTGGGCTTACGTGGCTGGTCCAGTGGACAGCCCAGCCCACTGGCCTGGTGCCAGTCATCCCTAACCTCTGCCAGTAGGCAGAGGCGGGACAGCGCATGCGCGCGCGAGGCGCCACGCCTCCTCCCTGCTTGCCTGCCTCATCGGACACCTCGAAGCCCCTCCTGGATGCCACGCGACCCCTGGACCCTCTCTCACTCTCCTGTGCCTTCTCCCCCTCCTCTGGCTCCCTCTCTCCCCCCCACCGAGCAGAGCTCGTTGCCGCCGCTCATCGTTGTCGTAGCCGCTGCCTCCCCCTCGCCTCTCTGAGCTGTCCCCGAGCTCTGCCACGACGTCTTCGTCCTCTCCACGGGGTCAAGCGGCACCAGGAGCTCTGCTTCGTCCCCAACACCGCCGTCTTCCTCCTCGGCCGTCCGAGATCGCCGGCAACGCCACGGCACCATCCGGCCACCCCCGAGCCAGCTGACCTGTTCATCTTCCCCGCTGTGAGCTCCTGACCCGAACCCCCCTCTCTGTTTTCTCTGCTGCAAGCCGTAGCTGACACACCTCGCCTGCCGCACGCGCCGCCGCCTGAGCTCCTCGCCGACGTGGCCAGCTACACCGGAGCTCAAAACCGAGCGCATCACCGCGCGTAGCGCGTCACCACAGGGCCGTAGCAACCACCCGTTGCTCCTGTCGTGCCCTGCGGCATCGAGTCCGTAGACGTCTGAACTCTAGTGTCGCTCCGCTCGTCGGTGCCGTCGACTGTCAGGACCCCGACTCGATGTCACATCGATCTAGCTGGTAACACCTCATATCACTTTGCGGCCTCACGCACGGTATCCCCACGGGTGTCGTCTTACCTTTTCCCGGGACCGTTTGCGCCTTTTGGCTCGCGTATATGAAAGTGTCGCTAGCATCCATATGATAAAGAGCCCGGGCTGACATGACTAGTCGTAAACCTAAAGTGGCACAGACATACAGGGACAGGCATCCATGACCCAGCTTCGAACGTGTCGGTCATCAGCAAGTGGGTCCGGGCTGTAGCACTGGGCTAGCAGGACTCCGGTAAACCGGGCTGTAGCGGGCTAACAGGACTCCGGTACTCAAAGCGTGACATTTCCCCGAAGGGACAGACACAGGAACGAAGAAGGACACATGCCGGCCAGCCTAAGTGTTCCAGAGCAGTAGCAAGCTACCATGGCTCAGCGGTAACACTAGGAGACATTTCCCGGTAAGAGAGGCTACTAAAGATAAACAACTAGATAGTCAGATCCCACACATACCAAGCATTTCAATCATACACACAATATGCTCGATATGTGCAAATACAACGAAGCATCACAACAAGACTCTACGACACAAGTACTTTATTTAAGGCTCAGTGAGCCATACATAACATACACAAAGGTACGGGTCTCACGACCCAACATACAAGTCATACAGTCATACAAACCAGCAGCGGAAGTAACTTGTCTGAGTACAGACAACTAGTAAAATAAAAGAGGCTTGGAAAGCCTAGCTATACTACGTGGTCCATCACAAGCTCAGGGTCACCACCTGGGTCTTTAGCCTACTCGTTGATGTCAACGTCTACATAGAACCCATCAGAAGGGGTTGCAGCGTCTTCTGTAAAAATGTAGATTATAGCAACATGAGTACAGAGGTACTCAGCAAGACTTACATCAGATCCTACATACATGCATAGTATCAAGAAGGGTTGGTGGAGTTATTGCAGCAAGCCAGCTTTGACTCTTGGCTAGACTATCCTACGATACTCCAACTTGAAATGGTTTTGCGCACACGAGTCCACTACTCACCACTTCAATACACTACCGAGGATCCACCTCCGTCTTCCTACGGAAGAGCCATCCTCGGCACTCACACTTATCTTGAGGCTTTTAGTAGTTTCCATTTACTTGTCTATGAACTGTATAGGCAACCAAGTAGTCCTTTACCGCGGACGCGGCTATTCGAATAGATCATGTTAACCCTGCAGGGGTGTACTTATTCATACATGTTTCCACCACTTAGCGTCTGCACACGACATGTGCTCGGCAGACTTCAAGCGAAAGCCGACGTGGGTGTAGACCACGACCTACCTAAACACTTAAGCCTCTAGTCCAGGTTTATCGCCTATTCAGGTTCCATCCGCAGGGAGTCCGGCCGGGGTTTCCCATACGGCCCCGAACGATACACCGTGCCACGTACCTACCGCATCACAGCCCACCCCTACGGTCAGCGCTGTCCACGGCCTCCAGTAGGCTACAAACACCAGAAACTACTTGCAACTCCTGGACAGAGAGCTAGGGTGAATAAGAAGTCGAGCGGGGTCATATTTCAGGGCCCAATGCATGGTAGTAGCTGTATCTTAAATCACGCATACAGATCTCAGTGCTTAAGGTCGGCTTCAATGAAACAACCCACCATGTACTCCTACATGGCCTCTCATCGATACCTTTACCAAATCGTGTTCACCACACCACTCTCATTACCGACATAATCATTTCACTCCAGCCCATCACCCAGATGAACCAGACCTGACACGACTCTAAGCATAGCAGGCATAGCAAGGTAGGAACAACACATACATATGGCTCAAACAACTCCTACACATGCTAGTGGGTTTCATCTAGTTACTGTGGCAATGACAGGTCATGCAGAGGAAATGGGTTCAACTACCGTAGCACACAGCAGTTTGAATCGCGTTGTCTTAATGCAGTAAAAGAGAGCAGGAGCGAGAACATGGGATTGTATCGATATGATCAAATGGTTGGTTGCTTGCCTGATGGTTCGATGCACGGATACGGTTCTTCGTTAGGGTAGTCACGGTACTCCTCGGGGACAGATCCTGTCGTAAAGGATAATGATACACAGGCATCACCAAACAATGTGCAACAATATGATGCATGCATGAAACATGGCAATATGAGTGTGTTGGGCTAATGCAACTAAAGCCAGAAGGGTTTGAACAAATTTGAATCAAAGATTCAAATTTCAATTTCAAATATGGCCTCTTAAAGTGCTTTTCCTTGTTCTGATTAAAACATCCATTTAACTTGTTGGATCATGCATGAAAATAGTACAGATGGATAGATTGGATTTTTCTGATCATTTTTCATATATAATTTGTCCAATTTGGAGTTACAGAATAAAAGTTATGAATTTTTGAAGTTTAATTAATATTCTGGAATTTCCTGATTTAATTTAAATCCAGAAATATCATTTACTGCGTCAGCCTGACGTCACAGTGACATCAGCAGGTCAACAGGGCTGGCTCGGGTCAAACCTGACGTGTGGGGTCCACACGTCAGTGACACAGGGGCTAATCCCGTGTTGACCCGGGCTGGTTAGCTTTGACTAAGCCCTGGGGCCCACTTGTCAGCGTCAGTAGGTGGTGGTTTAGTGGCTAATTAACTAGGCCATGTCAGCTCGCCGGAGTTCTGGCCGGCGGCGACCATCAGTGCGGCGGCGATAGTGGTTTTGGTCGTTTCGGCCACCAAATGAACCGCGGAGGCCACCGGAGTGAAGCCGAGGACGACCCGCGGCTCTTGGCGGAGTCCGTTGGGGTCGGGGTGGCCGGAGTCGACGGCGGCGAGCTCGGCTGCGGCGGCCGGGGTTCGGTCGTGCACGGGAACGGTGTTGCAGGGTGTTAGGGGGGGTGTTGGAGCGTGCTACGTGCTCCTAGTGAGATGTGGAGCACGATGGCGTGCTCGGTTGGGCGCTACGGCGATCGTGGCCACGACGGCGACATCGCCGGCGGCGTGAAGCTTTCGGCCGTGGTGGGGCTAGGGCCTAGGGGTCGGGAGAGAGCAGGGGAGAAGGGGGAAACGGTGGCGTAGCTCACCGCGGTTGCAGTGGGCGTCGAAGCGGGCTCGGGGACGCGTCGGAGACGACGAATTTGACGGCGACGGTGGTCGGAGTCCGAAGAGGGGAACGGCGACGTGGCGGCGATGCAGGGCTTCCGGGGACCCGTGAAGCGGTGGGGAGGAAGAAGGAGTCGAGGCGGAGCTTCTGAGCTGGTCGGGGAAGCGAGGGGTGGTCGGAGACGGTGGCTAAGGCGAACGGCGGCGACGGTGAGCTTCGGCCGTGCGAGAGAGAGAGTGAGGGAGAGCCGGGGGAGAGTGAAAGAGAGCAGGGGGGATCGGGACGGGCTGCGGGCGTCGTCCACGCGGCCAGGAGGGCGTCGGCAAGCAGGAGGTGGCCGCGCGGCCGCGCGCGCGTGAGCACGCAGCAGCTTCGGGGCGAGGGGAGGAAGACGACGGGGAGCTACAGTGCTGGGCTGGGTCGGTTGCTGGCTGGGCCGGCCAGCTGGCTGGGCCGCACAGGTAAGTCTTCCCCTTTCTTTATTTTCTGTTTTTATTTAATATAACTGCGACTTTGTTGAATTAAATAAAATACCTAGGCAACTCCAAAAATCACCAAACTACTCCTGGTCCATAGTTGGATTATTTCCAACATGAAACATTTTAGTTTGGAGATATTTGAGCATTTAAATATTTTATATAATTTTAAATGCCCAAATTCAAATAGTTATGATTTAATTCAAAACCCTAGGATGGCCTAGGAAAATGTGCACCACTTTTGGCAGAGGTTCTGAACCAAGGCAAAAATGATGGGCATTTTAGAAGGGCATTTCAGGTTCATTGAAAAATTATTTTAGTAAACCCTAGTTGGTTTCAGAGGGGACTGGGGGTTCTGTCATCCCCATTTCAAGTTTCTTATGAATGAGTAAACATGATGCAACACTCTAATGCATAACTAGCTAGGGTGTGACAACTCACCCCCACTCAAAAGAATCTCGTCCCGAGATTTGGGTTCCTCCGGGAAGAAGGCGGGATATTCAAGTCGAAGACGATCCTCCCTTTCCCAGGTTGCTTCATCTTCAGAATGGTGCGACCATTGAACCTTGAGAAACTTGATATTATGACGTCGCGTGGTACGTTCGGCTTGATCGAGGATACGAATGGGGTACTCTCGATAGGTAAGATTATCTTGGAGATCAAGCGTTTCGTGGTCCACTTCACGGATAGGATCCGAGAAGCAACGCCTGAGTTGAGAAATGTGGAAGACATCGTGAACTCTGGAGAGGTGCGGAGGTAGTTCCAATTGGTAGGCAACTTCTCCTCGTTTGGCAAGAATGCGAAAAGGTCCAATGTAACGAGGAGCCAATTTGCCTTTGATACCGAAACGATGGGTTCCCTTCAGAGGGGTGACCCGAAGATAAGCCTTCTCGTCAACCTCGAAAGTCATAGCCTTATGTTTTCGGTCATATTGACTCTTTTGACGAGATTGGGCTGTTTTCAACTTTTCACGAACGATACGAACTTGTTCTTCTGCTTCCTGAATCATATCCGGGCCAAAGAATTGTCTTTCCCCGGTCTCTGACCAGTTAAGGGGTGTTCGACATCGCCGTCCATAGAGGACTTCAAAAGGGGCTTTACCCAAGCTGGATTGATAGCTGTTGTTGTAAGCGAATTCGGCAAATGGAAGGCACTTCTCCCAGTCCATTCTGAACGAGATAACAGAGGCTCGAAGCATGTCTTCTAGAATCTGATTGACGCGTTCCACTTGACCACTTGACTGAGGGTGGAAAGCGGTGCTAAAGGAGAGACGGGTTCCCATAGCATTTTGGAAACTTTCCCAAAATCGAGAGGTGAAAAGACTTCCTCGATCCGAATTGATTTCCAAAGGGACACCATGAAGAGACACTATTCGGGAGATGTATAAGTCTGCCAGCTGACTAGCGGTTATACTCTCACGAACAGGTAAGAAATGAGCTACTTTGGAAAGACGATCGACCACAACGAAAATAGCATTATTCCCTCTTTTGGTCCTGGGAAAACCGGTAATGAAATCCATACCAATTTTATCCCATTTCCATTCAGGAATAGCTAATGGTTGAAGGGTGCCAGCAGGCCGTTGATGCTCTGCTTTTACACGACGACAGACGTCGCAATTAGCAATATACTGAGCGATTTCTCTCTTCATCCTAGTCCACCAGAACCTCTGGCGTAGGTCCTGATACATTTTTGTGCTACCGGGGTGAATGGTGAGAGGAGATTCATGAGCTTCCTTAAGGATTAATCACCTTAGGTTGCGCACTTTGGGAACTACTAGTCGATTCCCGAAGTATACGACTCCTTGATCATTAACGGAGAAACAATTCGCAATTCCTTTCTGAATGTTTCTCTTGATGCGGGAGATTCCCGGATCTACCTTCTGTGCGTTGATAATTTGATCCGTAAGGGTAGGTTTTGCCACCAAGGTGGAGAGAAAACCTTGAGGTACAATGTGAAAGTTAAGCTTCCGAAATTCCTCATGGAGAAGCGGTTGACTTTGTTGTAACATCAGGTTGTTACAATAAGATTTATGACTTAGCGCATCAGCCATGACGTTGGCTTTCCCTGGGGTATAGGTTATCCCTAAGTCGAAGTCTGTGATCAATTCAACCCAACGTCTCTGCCTGAGATTCAAATCCGGTTGGGTGAAAATATACTTCAGACTTTGGTGATCAGTGAATATTTCGCAACGATTACCGAGGAGATAATGTCGCCAGGTCTTAAGTGCATAGACTACGGCTGCAAGCTCTAGATCATGAGTGGGATAATTCTCCTCATGTGGGTGCAATTGCCGTGAAGCGTAAGCAATTACGTGTCGATCTTGCATGAGAATGCAACCTAGTCCTTGTCGCGAGGCGTCGCAGTAGATAACAAAGTCCTTGGAGAAGTCTGGCGGTACCAGTACGGGAGCAGAGGTGAGGCGTCTTTTCAGTTCCTGAAAGCTGTGCTCACATTGTGGAGTCCATTCGAACTTCTTATCTTTCTTGAGGAGTTCAGTTAGAGGTTTAGCAACCTTGGAGAAGTTCTCGACAAAGCGACGGCAATAGCTCGCTAAGCCTAGAAAACTCCGAACTTGCTTGACTGATTCGGGCGGAGTCCAATCAAGGACGGCTTGAACTCGCTCAGGGTTAACAGCAATACCTTTACCAGATATTACATGACCCAGATAGGTCACTTCTGACAACCAGAATTCACATTTAGAGAATTTGGCATAAAGGCGATGCTCTCGAAGTTTCTTCAACACTAGCCTTAGATGTTCGGCATGTTCTTCCTCGTTCTTGGAGTAGATGAGTATATCATCGAGATAAACCACGACGAATTTATCCAAATACTCCATGAAGATTGAGTTCATTAACCGAGAAAAGGTGGCTGGAGCGTTGGTTAATCCGAAGGACATAACGGTGTACTCGTATTGGCCATAGCGAGTAACAAAGGCCGTTTTAGGAATGTCCCCGTTTCTGATTTTGATTTGATGGTAGCCCAACCTCAAATCCATCTTGGAGAAGACTAAGGATCCAGCGAGCTGATCATACAGGTCGTTGATCCTGGGAAGTGGATATTTGTTCTTGATTGTGACCAAATTGACAGGTCGGTAATCTACAACCATCCGGTCCGTACCATCCTTTTTCTTAACGAATAGGACGGGGCAAGCCCACGGAGATGAACTAGGGCGGATGAAACCCTTTTTCAAGGATTCATCGAGTTGTTTCTTAAGCTCGGCTAGTTCTAGGGGTGCCATCTTATAGGGTCTTCTAGCAATCGGAACGGTTCCTGGAATGAGATCTATTACGAACTCAACATCCCTGTCAGGTGGAACACCTGGCAATTCCTCTGGAAAGACATCCGGGAAGTGACGGACTACCGGAACGTCCTCAAGGTCTGGCAAAGGGCTGGCGTTAAGAGAATATAATTGTCGCTTGGCTATTCGGGTCAAGACATTGACTATCTTCCCCGAAGGATGGGTGAGTTGAACAGTCCTAGAGAAGCAATCAATTTTGGCTTGATGAGCTGACATCCAGTCCATACCCAAAATGATATTAATATCCGAAGATTTAAGGGCTATCAAGGATGCAAGGAAAACAAGTCTGTCGACTTGGATCTCATTTCCATAACTTACCCTAGAGGTCTGCCATCTAGACCCAGGGGTAGAGATTTCCATAGTGGATGGCAAGTCACAGAATGCAACGTTATGCAAACGGGCATAACTTTCAGATATAAAAGAATGAGAGGCTCCTGTATCGAAAAGAACGGATGCCGGGTGGCAATTAACAAGAAGCATACCGAGAACGACGTTGGGGTCCTCTTGAGCTTCTTCGGCAGAGATACAGTTGACATGGCCACGTGAAGCGGTGACCGGTTTGGCATGGAACACCTTCCCTGTCGGCTTGCCACGGCCAACAGCTTTAGCAGATTGATTGGGGTTGGTCTGGGGACACTCGCGCATATAATGACCAGATTCCCCACACTTGAAACAAGTCACGGAACTGGTACGTGGAGGAGCATTATTGGATGGACCCCCATAGGGCTTGGCCGGTGCAGACTGTTGAACAGGGCGAGGCGCCTGGAAAGATGGCCTCGGTGTGAACCTGGGTGGCAGGGCGGTATTGGGTACCCACACGCGGCGTTTCTGAGGACCAGCACCGGATGAGGAACCCATATCACGTCCATGCTTGCGTGTTGCATCATAATCAGTCTGACCAGTTTCAGCACTGATGGCTTTGTTGACAAGTTTCGAAAAAGATGTGCACTCATGAAGACGGAGGTCGCGGCGAAGCTCAGGGCTAAGGCCCTTTCGGAACCTTGCTTGCTTCTTGGCGTCAGTAGAAACTTCCTCAGTTGCATATCGTGCGAGATTACCAAACTCTCTGCTATAGGCATCCACAGAAAGTCGGCCTTGGGTGAAACTGCAAAATTCTTCACGTTTACGGTCCATGAGACCCTCCGGAATGTGATGTTCACGGAAAGCCTCACTGAACTCAGCCCAAGTGGTGACATGGCCCGCTGGGCGCATGGCTCCATAATTCTCCCACCATAGACTGGCGGGGCCTTCAAGATGATATGCGGCGAAGGTGACCTTGTCAGCCTCCGCTACCAACGCGGAACGCAGCTTGTGAGAGATACTGCGAAGCCAGTCATCAGCGTCGAGAGGCTCGACGGAGTGGTGGAACGTGGGTGGATGCAATTTGATAAAATCACTGAGTGACACCACGTTAGCGCTCTGATGGTGTGCTGTATTCTGTTCTATACGCTCCAACAAACGGTTTGTCTCCCGCTTGTTTCTCTCAGCTTCCATCATCACCTCGGCTAGTGAAGGAGGATGAGGCAGATTTTCATTCCTGGCTTCACTGCCTTCGGCCTGCTCTTGGGAAGCAGGATTAGCGCGCGTGTTGACCATCCTAGGTAGACAAGACAATGATTTAGTCAGGATGGTAAAATTCCGACATAGGATACATAAGGTAAGGAATAACTCAAAATGCAAGATGATCATCCGTATGACATGGTAGATACAGAAACTGCTTCTTTATTCCATCGTCATGCACACCATACAAGGTTTAGTACAAGACCAAACAAAGTACTATTATGGTGAGAAAAGGATTACATCTCGTCAGAGGCATTCCAAGCTCCTATACATTATTTTCTACACCTCCGGAAAGAGTACAAACTAGGACATATCCCACGAGTCACGCGGAACGATAGATGACACAGCTAGTGCGAACTAGTGATGCTACCCCTAACTCAGACCGATCCGTAGTAGTCCTCATAAAAGTCACCTCCATAGCCTGGAAGCTCAACATGTTCATCCGGAAACAGACGATCTCGCGGAGCTTGTGGACCATAGGGGCTAGGATGAGGCCTTGGACCAACAAACGGTGGCCTGCGGGGACCGCGAGGTGGGGTGATGCCTCCTACATCACGCCAAAC
>NC_041382.1:100709165-100723953 GCF_002162155.2 Triticum dicoccoides | reverse complement strand
ACGGACTACCGGAACGTCCTCAAGGTCTGGCAAAGGGCTGGCGTTAAGAGAATATAATTGTCGCTTGGCTATTCGGGTCAAGACATTGACTATCTTCCCCGAAGGATGGGTGAGTTGAACAGTCCTAGAGAAGCAATCAATTTTGGCTTGATGAGCTGACATCCAGTCCATACCCAAAATGATATTAATATCCGAAGATTTAAGGGCTATCAAGGATGCAAGGAAAACAAGTCTGTCGACTTGGATCTCATTTCCATAACTTACCCTAGAGGTCTGCCATCTAGACCCAGGGGTAGAGATTTCCATAGTGGATGGCAAGTCACAGAATGCAACGTTATGCAAACGGGCATAACTTTCAGATATAAAAGAATGAGAGGCTCCTGTATCGAAAAGAATAGATGCCGGGTGGCAATTAACAAGAAGCGTACCGAGAACGACGTTGGGGTCCTCTTGAGCTTCTTCGGCAGAGATACAGTTGACATGGCCACGTGAAGCGGTGACCGGTTTGGCATGGAACACCTTCCCTGTCGGCTTGCCACGGCCAACAGCTTTAGCAGATTGATTGGGGTTGGTCTGGGGACACTCGCGCATATAATGACCAGATTCCCCACACTTGAAACAAGTCACGGAACTGGTACGTGGAGGAGCATTATTGGATGGACCCCCATAGGGCTTGGCCGGTGCAGACTGTTGAACAGGGCGAGGCGCCAGGAAAGATGGCCTCGGTGTGAACCTGGGTGGCAGGGCGGTATTGGGTACCCACACGCGGCGTTTCTGAGGACCAGCACCGGATGAGGAACCCATATCACGTCCATGCTTGCGTGTTGCATCATAATCAGTCTGACCAGTTTCAGCACTGATGGCTTTGTTGACAAGTTTCGAAAAAGATGTGCACTCATGCAGACGGAGGTCGCGGCGAAGCTCAGGGCTAAGGCCCTTTCGGAACCTTGCTTGCTTCTTGGCGTCAGTAGAAACTTCCTCAGTTGCATATCGTGCGAGATTACCAAACTCTCTGCTATAGGCATCCACAGAAAGTCGGCCTTGGGTGAAACTGCAAAATTCTTCACGTTTACGGTCCATGAGACCCTCCGGAATGTGATGTTCACGGAAAGCCTCACTGAACTCAGCCCAAGTGGTGACATGGCCCGCTGGGCACATGGCTCCATAATTCTCCCACCATAGACTGGCGGGGCCTTCAAGATGATATGCGGCGAAGGTGACCTTGTCAGCCTCCGCTACCAACGCGGAACGCAGCTTGTGAGAGATACTGCGAAGCCAGTCATCAGCGTCGAGAGGCTCGACGGAGTGGTGGAACGTGGGTGGATGCAATTTGATAAAATCACTGAGTGACACCACGTTAGCCCTCTGATGGTGTGCTGTATTCTGTTCTATACGCTCCAACAAACGGTTTGTCTCCCGCTTGTTTCTCTCAGCTTCCATCATCACCTCGGCTAGTGAAGGAGGATGAGGCAGATTTTCATTCCTGGCTTCACTGCCTTCGGCCTGCTCTTGGGAAGCAGGATTAGCGCGCGTGTTGACCATCCTAGGTAGACAAGACAATGATTTAGTCAGGATGGTAAAATTGCGACATAGGATACATAAGGTAAGGAATAACTCGAAATGCAAGATGATCATCCGTATGACATGGTAGATACAGAAATTGCTTCTTTATTCCATCGTCATGCACACCATACAAGGTTTAGTACAAGACCAAACAAAGTACTATTATGGTGAGAAAAGGATTACATCTCGTCAGAGGCATTCCAAGCTCCTATACATTATTTTCTACACCTCCGGAAAGAGTACAAACTAGGACATATCCCACGAGTCACGCGGAACGATAGATGACATAGCTAGTGCGAACTAGTGATGCTACCCCTAACTCAGACCGATCCGTAGTAGTCCTCATAAAAGTCACCTCCATAGCCTGGAAGCTCAACATGTTCATCCGGAAACAGACGATCTCGCGGAGCTTGTGGACCATAGGGGCTAGGATGAGGCCTTGGACCAACAAACGGTGGCCTGCGGGGACCGCGAGGTGGGGTGATGCCTCCTACATCACGCCAAACCATCACGTCCGGCAGAGCAGATCTCACAGGATAGAGATCGCGCATATCCGAATATCCAGCTTGCACCGCCGGTGCGAACCGAGTCAAAGTGGCCCAGTGATCGGCACGGGTATTGAAGAGCTCTAACCTTAAGGCCCGATTTTCACGGTCCTTATCCTCGAGCATCTCAGCAGTGGTGCGAGTCCGTGAATCCTCCTGAGTGGAGTCAGCATAAATAGCTTGGAGATATCCTTGTGCTCCCGGAAGTGATCCTAGCATATACCGGAAGTCAGAGTCCCGAAATAAACCAGATCTGACTCGCATAATGGTCATCATAGAGTAGGCGGCATCCTGCACAGCCATCTCGATAGTAACCCCGAGTCCATAGGAGCAGTGAAGAGGCTCAGTGGATCCAGGATAAGATGGAAATATCCTGACAGTGCAGAGATACTGGCTTTGATTAAAATCTCGGAATTGCTCTTCGACCGTGTACTCAGGATACCAGCGGTATCCAGCCTCAGTCATTACCCTGACCAACTTAGCAGTATGGCCGGGTACATCTAGGCATCGAGTTAGGTGAACCACTTGATTGAGGTTGCGAGTGGCCATCTGAAAGCATAATCATAATGCAAGGCATTAGAATTCCTAGCAAAATTTCGGCAGCATAACAGCTGTAAATGCTCAAAAAGGATATTGAGACATTTGACAAAGGATTTCGTACACACCCAACATCATCATATCAAAGTTCTGGAACCATTCTAACAACATAATGTGGTAGTAGAACTGAACTAGGCTTGTAACCATCAAACTTATAAGGTACTACTGATTAGTAACACATGATCCTGATAGAGAGAGTAGATCCTAATTCCTTAACCCCCGGTGGAAGAATGGACTGACTCAGATCAGAAAGTCATAAGGTATAAGGAGTAAAAAGAGCCTTACGTTCCAACCCACAAACAATTCCCCTACATATAACTAAAGAATTTATAGACTCAACATCGACCAGTTTGGCTTGGAGAACCTACAGGCAGTCCTGCTCTGATGCCAACGCTGTCAGGACCCCGACTCGATGTCACATCGATCTAGCTGGTAACACCCCATATCACTTTGCGGCCTCACGCACGGTATCCCCACGGGTGTCGTCTTACCTTTTCCCGGGACCGTTTGCGCCTTTTGGCTCGCGTATATGAAAGTGTCGCTAGCATCCATATGATAAAGAGCCCGGGCTGACATGACTAGTCGTAAACCCAAAGTGGCACAGACTTACAGGGACAGGCATCCATGACCCAGCTTCGAACGTGTCGGTCATCAGCAAGTGGGTCCGGGCTGTAGCACTGGGCTAGCAGGACTCCGGTAAACCGGGCTGTAGCGGGCTAACAGGACTCCGGTACTCAAAGCGTGACATTTCCCCGAAGGGACAGACACAGGAACGAAGAAGGACACATGCCGGCCGGCCTAAGTGTTCCAGAGCAGTAGCAAGCTACCATGGCTCAGCGGTAACACTAGGAGACATTTCCCGGTAAGAGAGGCTACTAAAGATAAACAACTAGATAGTCAGATTCCACACATACCAAGCATTTCAATCATACACACAATATGCTCGATATGTGCAAATACAACGAAGCATCACAACATGACTCTATGACACAAGTACTTTATCTAAGGCTCAGTGAGCCATACATAACATATACACAAAGGTACGGGTCTCACGACCCAACATACAAGTCATACAATCATACAAGCCAGCAGCGGAAGTGACTTGTCTGAGTACAGACAACTAGTAAAATAAAAGAGGCTTGGAAAGCCTCTGGCTATACTATGTGGTCCTTCACAAGCTCAGGGTCACCACCTGGGTCTTTAGCCTACTCGTTGATGTCAACGTCTACATAGAACCCATCAGAAGGGGTTGCAGCGTCTTCTGTAAAAATGTAGATTATAGCAACATGAGTACAAAGGTACTCAGCAAGACTTACATCAGATCCTACATACATGCATAGTATCAAGAAGGGTTGGTGGAGTTATTGCAGCAAGCCAGCTTTGACTCTTGGCTAGGCTATCCTACGATACTTCAACTTGAAATAGTTTTGCGCACACGAGTCCACTATTCACCACTTCAATACACTACCGAGGATCCACCTCCGTCCTCCTACGGAGGAGCCATCCTCGGCACTCACACTTATCTTGAGGCTTTTAGTAGTTTCCATTTACTTGTCTATGAACTGTATAGGCAACCAAGTAGTCCTTTACCTCGGACGCGGCTATTCGAATAGATCATGTTAACCCTGCAGGGGGTACTTCTTCATACACGCTCTCACCACTTACCGTCGTTTACACGACATGTACTCGGCAACCTTCAAGCGGAAGCCCAACGTGGGTGTCGGCCACGACCTACCTAATCACCTAAGCCTCCAGTCCAGGTTTATCGCCTATTCAGGTTCCATCCGCAGGGAGTCCGGCCGAGGTTTCCCATACGGCCCCGAACGATGTGAACAGGGTTCCCGAGATACCTAACGGGTATTCGGTACACCCGGCCACGTACCTACCGCATCACAGCCCACCCCTACGGTCAGCGCTGTCCACGGCCTCCAGTAGGCTACAAACACCAGAAACTACTTGCAACTCCTGGACGGAGAACTAGGGTGAATAAGAAGTCGAGAGGGTACATTGGTTTCGGGCCCAATGCATGGTAGTAGCTGATTCTTAAATCACACATACAGATCTCAGTGCTTAAGGTCGGCTTCAATGAAACAACCCACCATGTACTCCTACATGGCCTCTCATCGATACCTTTACCAAATCGTGTTCACCACACCACTCTCATTACCGACATAATCATTTCACTCTAGCCCATCACCCAGATGAACCAGACCTGACACGACTCTAAGCATAGCAGGCATAGCAAGGTAGGAACAACACATACATATGGCTCAATCAACTCCTACACATGCTAGTGGGTTTCATCTAGTTACTGTGGCAATGACAGGTCATGCAGAGGAAATGGGTTCAACTACCGTAGCACACAGCAGTTTGAAACGCGTTGTCTTAATGCAGTAAAAGAGAGCAGGAGCGAGAACATGGGATTGTATTGATATGATCAAATGGTTGGTTGCTTGCCTGATGGTTCGATGCACGGATACGGTTCTTCGTTAGGGTAGTCACGGTACTCCTCGGGGACAGATCCTGTCGTAAAGGATAACGATACACAGGCATCACCAAACAATGTGCAACAATAAGATGCATGCATGAAACATGGCAATATGAGTGTGTTGGGCTAATGCAACTAAAGCCAGAAGGGTTTGAACAATTTGAGTCAAAGATTCAAATTTCAATTTCAAATATGGCCTTTTAAAGTGCTTTTCCTTGTTCTGATTAAAACATCCATTTAACTTGTTGGATCATGCATGAAAATAGTACAGATGGATAGATTGGATTTTTCTGATCATTTTTCATATATAATTTGTCCAATTTGGAGTTAGAGAATAAAAGTTATGAATTTTTGAAGTTTAATTAATATTCTGGAATTTCCTGATTTAATTTAAATCCAGAAATATCATTTACTGCGTCAGCCTGACGTCACAGTGACATCAGCAGGTCAACAGGGCTGGCTCGGGTCAAACCTGACGTGTGGGGTCCACACGTCAGTGACACAGGGGCTAATCCCGTGTTGACCCGGGCTGGTTAGCTTTGACTAAGCCCTGGGGCCCACTTGTCAGCGTCAGTAGGTGGTGGTTTAGTGGCTAATTAACTAGGCCATGTCAGCTCGCCGGAGTTCTGGCCGGCGGCGACCATCAGTGCGGCGGCGATAGTGGTTTTGGTCGTTTCGGCCACCAAATGAACCGCGGAGGCCACCGGAGTGAAGCTGAGGACGACCCGCGGCTCTTGGCGGAGTCCGTTGGGGTCGGGGTGGCCGGAGTCGACGGCGGCGAGCTCGGCTGCGGTGGCCGGGGTTCGGTCGTGCACGGGAACGGTGTTGCAGAGTGTTAGGGGGGGTGTTGGAGCGTGCTACGTGCTCCTAGTGAGATGTGGAGCACGATGGCGTGCTCGGTTGGGCGCTACGGCGATCGTGGCCACGACGGCGACATCGCCGGCGGCGTGAAGCTTTCGGCCGCGGTGGGGCTAGGGCCTAGGGGTCGGGAGAGAGCAGGGGAGAAGGGGGAAACGGTGGCGTAGCTCACCGCGGTTGCAGTGGGCGTCGAAGCGGGCTCGGGGACGCGTCGGAGACGACGAATTTGACGGCGACGGTGGTCGGAGTCCGAAGAGGGGAACGGCGACGTGGCGGCGATGCAGGGCTTCCGGGGACCCGTGAAGCGGTGGGGAGGAAGAAGGAGTCGAGGCGGAGCTTCTGAGCTGGTCGGGGAAGCGAGGGGTGGTCGGAGACGGTGGCTAAGGCGAACGGCGGCGACGGTGAGCTTCGGCCGTGAGAGAGAGAGAGTGAGGGAGAGCCGGGGGAGAGTGAAAGAGAGCAGGGGGGATCGGGACGGGCTGCGGGCGTCGTCCACGCGGCCAGGAGGGCGTCGGCAAGCAGGAGGTGGCCGCGCGGCCGCGCGCGCGCGAGCACGCAGCAGCTTCGGGGCGAGGGGAGGAAGACGACGGGGAGCTACAGTGCTGGGCTGGGTCGGTTGCTGGCTGGGCCGGCCAGCTGGCTGGGCCGCACAGGTAAGCTTCCCCTTTCTTTATTTTCTGTTTTTATTTAATATAACTGCGTCTTTGTTGAATTAAATAAAATACCTAGGCAACTCCAAAAATCACCAAACTACTCCTGGTCCATAGTTGGATTATTTCCAACATGAAACATTTTAGTTTGGAGATATTTGAGCATTTAAATATTTTATATAATTTTAAATGCCCAAATTCAAATAGTTATGATTTAATTCAAAACCCTAGGATGGCCTAGGAAAATGTGCACCACTTTTGGCAGAGGTTCTGAACCAAGGCAAAAATGATGGGCATTTTAGAAGGGCATTTCAGGTTCATTGAAAAATTATTTTAGTAAACCCTAGTTGGTTTCAGAGGGGTCTGGGGGTTCTGTCATCCCCATTTCAAGTTTCTGATGAATGAGTAAACATGATGCAACACTCTAATGCATAACTAGCTAGGGTGTGACATCGACTCCGGCCGTCCCCGCTGCTGCCGCATGCCGCCCTGGATGCGGGCGAGCCCCAGCTCCCCGCATGTGCCCTTCGCTGCTCGATTGGGCGCCGGAGGAGCAATCCCACGCCCTCTGCCGCGTCTGCTGCCGCTAGCGACTAAACGCCGGCGCGTTAGCCCCAGTTGACCAAGGGGTTTGACCTCCCCTGGCTCAATGACAGGTGGGGCCGCCCTGCTAACTAACCTAGATTAGGATTAACTAACCCAGCTAATTTAGCTTAGCTACTGACATGCGGGCCCCGCTCGGCTAACTAAGTTAGTTAGGGCTAACCCTATTTAGGTTAGTTAGGTTAGCCGCTGACATGTGGGCCCCGGCCCCACTAACATTTTAGTTAGGCTTAATTTAAGGTTAATTAACTATATTAATTAGGTGAGTCAATGACATATGGGTCCCACTATCAGGTTTGACTCTGGTTAGGCGCTGTTGACCAGCTGGCGTCACAGTGACACAGTGCTGACGCAATAACTCATTTTCTGCATTTTTTCATTTTCAGGAAATTCCAGAAAATGTTCTAAGCTTCAAAAAATCAGAGAAATTCAGCCGTAACTCCAAATGAAATAATTTATATATGAAAAATTATCAGAAAAATATGAAGAATCTGTTTATGGCATTCTCATGCATGTTTGAACAACTTACAGCCACTGTATATGACAATTTGAATCAATGGTATTTGAAATGCCTCATGTGGAGTTCAAATTTGAATCTAGTGCTCAAACCAACTCCATCTAAATCGTTGCTAGCTGCATTAGCTCAAATCACAGCATATTGCCATGTCACATTCATGCATCGTATTGTTGCATTGCATTGATTGTGTTTCCTCTCTGTTACCGGTAATTGTCCCCTCTCAATAGACGTTGCTTCGATGATGTGATCGATGACACCGATGGAGAACTATACTATCTTCGGAAGTGTCAGGCAAGCAAAAACCCCTTGTTCATTCTGATACAATCCCACTCTCTCGCTCCTGATCTCTTTTACTGCATTAGGACAACAACGATTCAACTGTTACTTACTGCGGTAGTTGAACCCCTTATCCTCTACATGACCTGTCATTGCCACAGTAAATAGATGAAACCCAGTAGCATGAGTAGGAGTTGTTTGAGCCCTGATGTGCCTACTCATTCATGCTTGTTGTCATGCCTGCTACTGCTTAGAGTTGAGTCGGGTCTGATTCATCGGGAATGAATTGGAATGGTGATGAACATGCCCTACTGTGTGTGAGCTAAGTGTGTGAACACGATTTGGTAAAGGTAGCGGTGAGAGGCCATGTAGGAGTACATGGTGGGTTGTCTCATTGAAGTCGTCCTCGGGAACTGAGTTCTGTGTTTGTGATCCATGAAACAGTTACTACCACGCATTGGGCCCGAAACCAATGGACCCTCTCGACTTATTAACTGCCCTTGCCCTCTGTCCAGGAGTTGCAACTAGTTTCTGGTGTACGTAGGATATGTGTTGGCGGCCGTGCTTAGCGCTGACCCTAGGGGTGGGCTATGATGCGGTAGATACACCATGGCAGGGTGTAGCAAGCGCCCGTTTGGTGTCTCGGGAACCCTGCACACATCGTTTGGGGCTGTGAGCGAAACTCCGTCCGGATCTCCTCGCGGATGGAACCCGAATAAGCAATAAACCTAGACTAGAGACTTGTGTGGTTAGTCAGGTCGTGGCCGACTCCCTCACCTGGCTTCCGCTTGAAGGTTGCCGAGATACACGACGTGTACATGGTGGTAAGTGGCAAGAGCGTGTGTGAAGAAGTACACCCCTGCAGGGTTAACATCATCTATTGGAATAGCCGTGTCCGCGGTAAAGGACTTCTGGGTTGCCTATAACAGTTCATAGACAAGTGAAAGTGGATACTCCAAAATGCGCAAGATAAGCGTGAGTGCTATGGATGGCCTTCTCGTAGGGAGACGGGAGCGGATCCATAGTGGTGTATTGATATGGTGAATATGTGGACTCGTGTGCGCCACCTCAAAATATTTGCTTGCGCTTGTAGTTCAGGTTAGCCACTGAGTCAAAGCTGGCTTGCTGCAGTTAAACTCTACCACCCCCCTTGTTCATACTGATGCATATGTAGCTAGTCCTGATGTAAGTCTTGCTGAGTACTTTTGTACTCACGTTTGCTTAATTTATGTTTTGCAGAGACACTTCAGTCTCGCTAGTAGTTCCGCGTAGTCTCAGCTATGATCTTGTGCCCTCGGCAGGATCTGGTAGATAGTCAGGCTTCTTAGCCTCTTTCATTTGTAGATGTCTGTACTCAGACATGTTAAGCTTCCGCATGCACTTTGATTTGTATGCTATGATTGTTGGGTCATGAGACCCATGTTTGTATATCTCGCTCCTCGGAGCCTAATGAATAAATACTTGAGTCGTAGAGTTATGTTGTGATGCCATGCTGTATTTACACATATTGAGCATATTGTGTGTATGATTGAAATGCTTGGTATGTGTGGGATCCGACAGTCTAGTTGTTTATCCTTGGCAGCCTCTCTTATGGGGAAATGTAGTCTAGTGCTTCCATGAGCCATAGTAGTCTACTACAGCCTGGTTCACCGGAGTCCTCCTAGCCCAGCACTACTGCTCAGGACACTTGACTAGCCAGCATGTGTTTCACTTCGTTCCTGTGTCTGTCCCTTCGGGGAAATGTCACGTGGTGATATCCGGAGTCCTGCCTAGCCTGCTACAGCTCGGGTTCCTAGAGTCCTGTTAGCCCAGTGCTACAGCCCGGATTCACACGCTGCTGACCGACATGCTCGATGTGATTCATGTATGCCTGTCCCCATGGGTTGGTGCCGCTTTGGGTTCACGACTAGCCATGTTGGCCCGTGTTCTCTGTCATATGGATGCTAGCGACACTATCATATACATGAGCCAAAAGGCGCAAACGGTCCTGGGCCATGGTAATGCGACACCCGTGGGAATACCGTGCGTGAGCTCGCAAAGTGATATGAGGTGTTACCAGCTAGATCGATGTGACTTGGAATCGGGGTCCTGACAACTAGGTCCGTGATCTAAGGATTAGCCTCATTGCTGCACAGAAGACTTATGTCCTTGATGCGCCGCTAGGTGATGGACCTATTGCAGGAGTAGATGCAGACGTTAGGAAAATTTGGCAAAGCTCGATATGATGACTACTTGATAGTTTAGTGCACCATGCTTTACGGCTTAGAACCAGGACTTCAAAAACGTTTTGAATGTCAGGGAGCATATAAGATGTTCTAAGAGCTGAAATTGGTATTTCAGACTCATACCTGAGTTGAGAGGTATGAGACCTCTGACAAATACTTTGACTACAAGATGGAGGAGAATTGCTCAACTAGTGAGAATGTGCTCAGAATGTCTGAGCACTACAATCGCTTGAATCAGGTGGGAGTTAACCTCCAGATAAGATAGTGATTGACAGATTTCTCTAGTCACTGTCACCAAGTTACTGGAACTTTGTGTTGAACTATAATATGCAAGGGATGACGAAAACTATTCCCAAGCTCTTCGCGATGCTGAAATCAGCGAAGGTAGAAATCAAGAAAAGCATCAAGTATTGATGGTTGACAAGACCACTTGTTTCAAGTAAAAGGGCAAGGTAAAGAAAGGGAACTTCAAGAAGAATGGCAAGCAAGTTGCCACTCCCATGAAGAAGCCCACAGCTAGACCCAAGCCTGAAACTGAGTGCTTCTACTGCAAAGGAAATGGTCACTGGAAGTGGAACTGCCCTAGATACTTGGCGGATAAGAAGGATGGCAAAGTGAGCAAATTAAGGTATATTTGATATACATGTTATTGATGTGTACTTTACTAGTGTTTATAGCAACCCCTCAGTATTTGATACTGGTTCAGTTGCTAAGAGTAGTAACGCGAAACGGGACTTGCAAAATAAACAGAGACTAGTTAAGGGCGAGGTGATGATGTGAGTTGGAAGTGATTCCAAGGTTGATAAGATCACCATCACACACTCCCTTTACCTTCAGGATTAGTGTTGAACCTAAAATAAATGTTATTTGGTGTTTGCGTTGAGCATAAATATGATTGGATCATGTTTATTGCAATAAGATTATTCATTTAAGTCAAAGAATAATTGTTGTTCTATTTACATGAATAAAACCTTCTATGGTCATACACTCAATATAAATGGTTTATGGAATCTCGATCGTAGTGATACACATATTGATAATATTGAAGCCAAAAGATGCAAAGTTAATAATGATAGTGCAACTTATATGTGGCACTGCCGTTTAGGTCATATTGGTGTAAAGTGCATGAAGAAACTCCATGCTGATGGACTTTTGGAATCACTTGATTATGAATCACTTTATGCTTGTGAACCATGCCTCATGGGCAAGATGAATAAGACTCCATTCTTTGGAACATTGGAGCGAGCAACAGACTTGTTGGAAATAATACATACTGATGTGTGTGGTCCAATGAGCGTTGAGGCTTGCGGCGGGTATCATTATTTTCTAACCTTCACAGATGATTTGAGCAGATATGGGTATATTTAATTGATGAAACATAAGTCTGAAACATTTGAAAAGTTCAAAGAATTTTAAAGTGAAGTGGAAAATCATCGTAACAAGAAAATAAAGTTTCTACGATCTGATCGCGGAAAGAAATATTTGAGTTACGAGTTTGGTTTTATTTGAAACAATGTGGAATAGTTTCGCAACTCACGCCACCTGGAACACCACAATGTAATGGTGTGCCCGAACATCATAACCTTACTTTATTATATATGGTGCAATTTATGATGTCTCTTACCGAATTACCACTATTGTTTTGGGGTTATGCATTAGAGACAGCTACATTCACGTTAAATAGGGCACCATCTAAAAATCCGTTGAGATGACACCGTATGACTATGGTTTAGCAAGAAGCCTAAGCTGTCGTTTCTTAAAGTTTGGGGTTGTGATGCTTATGTGAAAAAGTTTCAACCTAATAAGCTCAAACCCAAATCGGAGAAGTGCATCTTCATAGGATACCCAAAAGAAATATGTTGGGTACACCTTCTGAGGGAGTGCTGGACTAAGGGGTCCTCGGGCGTCTGACCTGTTATCCATGGGCCGGAATGATGGGCTGTGAAGACATGAAGGCCGAAGATTATACCTGAGTCCGGATTGAACTCTCCTTGGAGTGGGAGGAAAGCTTGGTGACCGACTATGAAGATTCCTTCTTATGTAACCGACTCTATGTAAACCCTAGATCCCCCCGGTGCCTATATAAACCGGAGGGGATAGTCCGGAAAGGACACATTCATTACCATAGCCATATAGGGTAGGCTTATAGGGTTTAGCCATCACGATCTTGTGGTAGCCCCACTCTTGTAACACCCATATTCATCAATATCATTCAAGCAGGACGTAGCGTATTATCTCCATAGAGAGGGTCCGAACCTGGGTAAACATTGTGTCCCATGTCTCCTGTTACCATCGATCCTAGACGCACAGTTCGGGATCCCCTACCCGAGATCCGCTGGTTTTGACACCGACATTGGTGCTTTCATTGAGAGTTCCACTGTGTCGTCCATCAAAGGTTCGATGGCTCCTTTAATCGCCTACAGCGACGCTGTCCAAGGAGAAACCTACCGCCCCGGACAGATTTTCATGTTTGGCAGCTTCGTACTGCGGGCCAACTCGCTTGGCCATCTGGAGCAGATCGATAGCTACGCCCCCGCCACCATGTCAGGTTTGGAAGCTTGAACTACGTCGCGGATATCCATGGAGACTTGATCTTCAATGGATTTGAGACCGCAGCGATCGCTCCCCCTCGCTCCGATGAACATGACCTAAATCTTTCACCAGATCACATCCATAGGATGGTCCCTGCTACTGCAACGGCCCTAGAACCGGAGCAAATCCTACCATCCGAAGCCACAGAGTCCCCGACATTGGTGCCGCACATGGACTCGGCATCCCACGATATCTATGTCAATGTTACTCCGGACTCGTCTCCGGCTATGAGTTCCGAATCAGGTACGCCTGCGGACATCGAGCTGAATCGGTTATCGATTTTTGAATTTAGCGTCGCAGACGTATTCCAGCACTCACCCTTGGGTGATGTGCTAAACTCTTTAAATAATTTGTCCTTGGGGAAGGACTCACAGCCGAACTATGTTCGGTTCGAGCCAGAGGGTGATGATGGGAAATTATGTTTCCCACCCGCCACCCACTTCATAGCCACTATCGATGATTTAACAGACGTGCTCGATTACGGCTCTGAAGACATCGATGGTATGGACGATGATGCCGACCAGGAGCAAGGCCAAAACCCGCCATTTACTAGATGTTGGACAGCCACCTCTTCATACGATGTGTACATGGTCGACACACCTAAAAAACCTAGCAACGATGACAAAGGAGATCCAGTTGCGAATAAACCTTCTGAGACATAGTCCAAGTGCCGACGCCAGAAACGCCGCTCTAAGCCTCGTTGCTCAAATGACGGAAATACTGGCACCGGAGAAAATAGTACTTTGGGCGACACCGAAAATAACAAAGACCCTGTTGGGGCTGCATCCGAACAGGAGGAACCAGACAACGGGCAAGATAACCCTGATAATCATACCATGCCCAATGACCCGGATGATGATAGTTATCGTCCAGTCTTCGAGGATGACGAGAGCCTTGGCAATGAGGACTTCATCGTGCCTGAGGCACCCCTCGAGTAGGAGCGTCAGCTAATAGCCACCGTGAGAAGCCTGAAGAAGAAGCAGTAGCAGCTTCAAGCCGATCAAGACCTGCTCATTGATAGGTGGACTGAAGTCCTGGCAGCCGAACAATACGGCCTCAAGTGCCCATCCAAGAGTTACACAAAGCATAGACTGCTACCTCAGTTCGATGAGGAGGCACTAAATCCCATACCTCCCTCACACAATACGGACCGACCACCCCGCGGTCGGGATAAAGTGGCAACTCACGCCGACCAATAGCCCGCCCCACTACCTCGCAAAAACAGGGACAAAACAGCTCGGGACCTTACATACGACCTTCGATAGGATCTGGACAGCAGAGCAGAACACACCAGATCAATCTACGGATCGCGGGGACGCCTCCCAACTCGGGATGGCGGCTACCTACACAACAAAAAAGACACATCCGTGACATTTTGGGCCGAACGAATTTTTTTGTCATACATATGACACTTCTATGACGATAATTGGGACAAAACCCGGTATCATCATAGATGTGGTGGGCTCCTACTTCTATGACAAAAAATCATGACAGAAAATGGGCTTTTCATCTTGGGCGGTCCGGAGACGCAGCTGCATGACATTCTTTGGGCCGTCCATGACGGAAAAAACCATGGTAGAAGCGAGGGGGAGGAAAATTTTGGGGAGTTCCCGGTTACTGTGGGAGGTCGGGGGCCGAGCGATGCACGTTTCTGTTGTACACATATGCGCGTGTGTGCGGGGTGTTGGCTCTAACTGAACCCGAGCGAGGCATTGGGCTCTAACTGAACCCGAGCGATTGCACTACAGGCTACGCGTTACTGAACCCGAGCGATTGATCGATGGCTGTTAACTAAACCCGATCAAGCGATTCCTTCGCTACTGCTGCTAACTGAAGGCGATCGATGCTGCCTCTGGATGAACAGTGAGCATTGC
>NC_041382.1:100638192-100708858 GCF_002162155.2 Triticum dicoccoides | reverse complement strand
GGGGGGGGGGTGGATGAACAGTTCAGTTCCCGGTGGGGGTGGATGAACAGGACCCCATGGTGTTGCCTCTGGATAAACAGGACCCCGATCGATCGAGCCGGTTGGGGTTGGATGAACAGGACTCCGTGGAGGGCTGGATGAATAGTAGACGGTGGAGGGCACGATGAACAGTAGCACGTGGAGGGGTGGTTGAACAGGAGCCCATGGAGAGGGCTGGTTGAACAGTAGCCGGTGGAGTAGCGCGCGGTGGAGGCTGGATGAACAGGAGCCCGTGGATGAACAGTCGTAGGTGGAGGCTGGAGGAGGTCGACGGTGGATGAACAGTAGCTCGTGGAGGCTGGAGGGGGTCGACGGTGGAGATGAACAGTATCCCGTGGAGTCCCGTTTTTCGGTACGCCACACCCCTCCCGATGAACAAGACCCCCGTTTCGACTGTAGCACTCCAACACAAGTCCATTTTGTCCGTTTTGCGGTACGCCACACCCCTCCCGATTAACAGGACCCCCGTTCCGACCATAGGAGGTCCGTTTCCTCCGTTTTGCAGTACACCAGACCCCTCCCGATGAACAGGATCCCGTTTTAAACGTGGCCGGTCGAACACAAGGCCGTTTCCTCTATTCTGCGGTACGCCAGGCCTCGTTTCCATCGCCTGTTCCGTCCAAGCCCTCCCGATGAACACGACGCATTCCTTTCCTCCCCATGAACACGACGCATTCCGTTGCCTCCCCGTGAACACGGCGCATTCCGTTGCCTCCCCATGAACACGATGATGACGCTGTTTCTCCGTTCCGACCCAGCCATGTACACGAGCCCTGGCAGTACGTATGCGCAACTAGGCGTTCGAGACGCCGCCCGTATGTACACATACATGGCCGTATTTTCTTTCTTGCACCCTGGCCGCCTCTACTACGACATGTACACGCCTCTACATCGACTAGTATATATGTACGTACACGTTCGCGACCAGAATGACAATGCTATGTACGCTTCGACCAGGTGGGTCCCGACTGTCAGGAACTTCCTTACGTGCGAAGATGTAGCTGGTGGGTCCCAGCAGCCAGGTGGAGAAATATGGTGGCCTGTCCGGTGGGTCCCGCTGTCAGGTGGAGGAATAATTATTTTGCACGTAATAAGGAGGCACTTCCTTGCTGCGGCCGTGGACCCAGCTGTCAGCCTCTCCATGTACAGTCCATGTCCGATGGAAGCCGTTCCTTGACCACGTTGACCATGCCGCGCCGAGAGCACCAGGGCGGTGGACGACGGTGAGGCCTAGGAAGGGGACAACGCGGAGCCGGGGAAGACGTGGCAGTGGATGCCCACGCGTAGAGGAGTACGAGGGTTCACTGGTTCGCTGCGGTGTGAGGCTGCCGTCGCTGCAGAATAACAGGGGGTGTGGGTGAGTAGAGGGATGGCCTGGCCAGCGGTGGGAGTAGTAGGGGGCGGTGAGGCCTCCGCCGCATCGCAGCCGGCCACGGGAGGCAGGAGCATGAGGCCTGACCGGCGCTGGTTTGGACGGCTGGAGCAAGAAGACCAGAGGTTGCGGAAGCACTACGGCCGTTGGATGGACATTGTTGGGGATATTACTATTGGGCGTAAACCGGCCTATCTTTTCCGGGTTAACCTAGACAGTAGTTAAAAATGTTAAAGCCCGACAAGGCAGATGAGGGTTCAAGGCCCATGGCCGGTTCAAGGCCTGTAGCCGTAAACCGGCGTTGATAGTTAACTTGTATTGTAAGTTAGGAATAAGTAGAGACCAAACCAGACACATCTATGAGCTGGTATTGGGACTCTATGAACCGACGGGCATCACCCGAGTATATAAGGGGACGACCCGGCGGCGGATCAGGGGAACAGACAACAACTCGAGACATAGGCGAAGCTTGTTTGCTCCCTAGTCATCGAAACCCCATCAATTCCATCACAACTAGATGTAGGCTTTTACCTTCATCGAAGGGGCCGAACTAGTATAAACTCTCTTGCGTCCCTGTGTCCGCTTTAACCCCTTCAAGCTAACCCGTCGCGATGGCTCCACGACTAAGTCCTTTCTCTAGGACATCTGCCGTGACAAAACCACGACAGTTGGCGCCCACCATGGGGCTATCGCACGATGGTTTCAAGTTCTTGGAGGGCCGCTTTGAACGACTCGAGGGTTATGCCGTAGGCCGGATGACTAAGAGTCGTCGCGGCAAGCTCTACATCGACGATGCAGGCTGGGGCCCCGAGGCTGGATCAGTTGAGTACGGGTACCGGGTCCCCTATGGTGGCATTCATATTTTCATTGGCAAGATCGGTGAACCAGGCCCTAAGCCGGACATCTGCACCGACCTCATCGAGACGGCTCAGCGTGCGCAATCCGCCCAGGTTAAACCGGCCATGAAGCGTGCCTTTGTGGGAGTCATCCATGGGGGAAGTTATGAGGATGGATCGGAATCTCGCAGCGAGACCGTCGTTTGTTCCGATAACGAGTCATCGACCGGGGAAACCGAATCTCTTTATCAGCTACAAGATGGCCGGATTGGGGGCTGTTCCGATGGCGACAGTATTCCGGACCCCTCTGATCTGCCCAACCGAGTTGGAATATTCATGGCCGGCACACAAGCAGCGCTTCATTCTTCGACCGATGCGGCAACAACCTCCGGTTCAGCAGCGGCGACGGCTACCGGGGCAGGAGGCCCTGTGCTCCCGCCGGCTCAAGTTCTATCAGAGCTATTTGATACATTGGTTGTGCTTACGGCAGAAGCTAATCCGGCGGATCAGGACATCCACAACATGGAGATTGCAAAGATAAAGGAACAGCTCACCCAGGCCAAGGCGGATCTGGCAGCTAAGGACACCAGGATGGCCAGAGAGCGGGCCGCTTTAGACGCACAAGCCTACAGGCTCATGTTGGACCAGAGCGCGTCGCAGGAAGTCATGAGGAGGAAGTATCGATCCCATTTGCCTCCGGTTTTCGAGGCCAGAGACCTTTTCAACACCCCAGGAGGAGGAACCAGCAATCCGCTGGAGGGAAACCGGGCGGAAGCTCCTGGGACCGGTGCACCGGTTCAGCCTCGTCAGATGGACCCGCCTCGTCAAAACGCCGTTATACCTCAGGTTGTTTTAACACCTCCGGGTCACTACTCCAACCCAATGGACAATCTCGTCGCCGCTGTTGCACGACTAGAGGCCATTCCAATCGAAGGTGACTCGCCGCAGGCAGTAGAAACGCGACGGGTCAAGGAGCTTTTGAGGACAGCTTTGGTCCAACAGGAAGCATACTCGTACAGCCGTGACCGGATCCACTCGACCCCCCGCCTAAGCCGGAGCTATAGCAGACATATGGATGAACCGGCAGTGTCGAGTAATGAACGATGTGGAGCACCCTGTGGCAACAACCCGGCGGGTGGGGCTGATAACGCTCAGGAAGTGGTGGACCGGGCCCGAGTGCGCAGGGAGGCTGAGTTAGCCGCACAGCATCAGGCTCGGCAGCTCACGCCGGTTTGACCAACTATCTCGATCGAACCTGGTGTTACTTCTAGTTCTTTGGGGGTGCCTTGCCTTGTCCCCGCTTTACGAAATGTGCGCCTGCCCAAAGATTTCATTGGCCCACGCAAAGTACCAAATTACACGGCGGATCAAACTCCAGAGACATGGGTGGAGAGCTATGAGATGGCCATGGAGATGCTGGATGTGGATGATGCGGCGTGTGCGAAATACTTCACCATGATGCTTGAAGGAACGGCCCGTACTTGGTTAAAAAGCTTGCCGGCTAATTCTATCAGTTCATGGGCCCAATTATGAGCCCGGTTTATCAGCAATTTCAAGGATACATGTAAACAGCCTATGTTGATAGTGGACTTAGCTGCCTGCGTCCAGGAGGAAGGAGAATCGACGACTCATTGGGTGCGCCGGGTTTCACAAGTGTTACATTCATCAGACCGCATCAACGCTGACACCGCTGTATTTACCCTAGAAGGCAACTGCCGGTTTGGGCCCCTAAAGCTGAAGTTGGGACGGATGAAGCGTCATTGCACTGACATGGGGACCCTCATGGCTGCTTTGTTAAAGTATGCTAGTTCTGATAGTACCAAGGATCCCGAATCTGATAATGACAAGGCAGGGAAGGGAAAGAGGAACAGGAACTCCAAAGGTCAGCAGCATCACTGGGCAGGCAACGATGGTGGAGGCAAGTGTAAAGCGGATGGTAACATCGACTTTGTGGCTAATACCAACACGCAGGACAATGGCCAGCGACGCAAGGGTAAACCGAAAAATCGCAATGGGGCGCCCAACCCTAACCTGGACCGCCTAAACTATCTACTGAGCCAGCCCTGTCCAAGACATGGCACGAAGGAGGCACCAGCAAACCACCTTTGGAAGGGTTGCTTCATTATGCAGGAGGTCAAGAATTCTAATGCTTTCCGGTATGATCACGGCTCCGGCGGTGGCTCAGGGTCCGGGCCGGGTTACGGTGGAGGAAATTCTGGTTCAAGATTTAATGGTAATGCGGGCGGACATAATAATCAAAATAGTCAGAACAACCAGGGTGGTTACAACCAATAGCAGCAACAATCAGGTTACCAGAGCAACCCAAAGCAGTTGAGCAATGGGCAGTACCATGTCTTCACCACTAGCTTGGACAAGCGAGACCGGAAGGTTCAGAGGAGGGTGGTCAACTCTGTTGAACCGGCCATACCCCGTTGTCTACGCTGGTCTAAACAGCCAATCATATGGAGCAGAGAGGATTACTCTCCCCAGGTTGATAATCCGGGTCAGTTGGCTCTGGTGGTGGTGCCTCAGGTGGGAGGTTACAAGTTCACCAAGGTGCTCATGGATGGAGGGAGCAGCATTAATATCTTGTACTATGAGACCTTCCGTCGTATGGGACTAATAGATAAAAATCTCAAACCGTCTAATACGGTGTTCCACGGTGTAGTACCTGGCAAATTAGCATATCCTGCTGGTAAGATAGCTTTGGAGGTGGCCTTTGGGGATGATCATGATTCCAGGTCGGAGACATTGACGTTTGAAGTGGTGAAAATCCAAAGTCCATATCACGCCCTGTTTAGGCGACCGGCCTACGCCAAGTTTATGGCACGACCCTGTTATGTGTATTTGCAGCTCAAGATGCTGGGTCACAAGGGGACAATAACGGTTCACGGAAGCCGCGAAATCGCTTTGGAGTGCAAGGAAGGACATGCGGCCTATGCATAGTCGGTTTGTGCCACCGAGGAGCTGAAGTATTATAAGGACCATGTTGATCCGGCAGACATGACGCCATTAAAGAAGCCAACTACGGAGCATGATCCGGCCCTGAAGTTCAAAGCGGCAGCAGAAACTAAGCTTGTTGACTTTGTACCTGGCGAGTCGTCCAAGCAGTTCAGCATCAGTGCCAACTTGGATCCGAAATAGGAAAGCGCGCTCATCGAGTTCATCCGTGAGAATCGGGACATTTTTGCATGCAAGCCCTCTGACATGCCAGGTGTACCGAGGGAACTCGCTGAGCACACCCTTAATGTGGATCCTAAATACAAGCCGGTCAAACAGTTCCTCCGCCGGTTTAAGAGGTAGGAGAAGAGGTAGCCAGGCTCTTAGCAGCTGGTTTTATTGTTGAAGTTTTTCACCCTGAGTGGCTTGCCAATCCGGTGCTGGTCCTTAAGAAAAACGGCACCTGGCGTATGTGTGTGGATTACACAGATCTTAACAAAGCTTGTCCAGCAGATCCTTTTGCCCTCCCCCGTATTGATCAAATTATTGATGCTACGGCGGGTTGTGAGCGTTTAAGTTTTTTGGATGCATATTCTGGCTATCATCAGATAAAAATGGCAGTTAAGGACCAGGAGAAGACGGCGTTCATAACTCCCTTTGGAGCCTTCTGCTATGTGTCTATGCCCTTTGGGCTCAAGAGTGCCCAGGCAACTTATCGATGGTGTGTGCAAAATTGTCTTCACAAGTAGATTGGCCGTAATGTACATGCTTATGTGGATGATATCGTGGTTACATCCAGGGAGAAGGAGACTCTGATTGATGATTTGAAGGAAACCTTTGATAACCTGAGGACATACAAGATGATGCTTAATCCGGACAAGTGTGTCTTTGGTGTACTAGCGGGCAAGTTATTGGGTTTTCTGGTGTCCAATAGGGGAATTGATGCTAATCCGGAGAAGATCACAGCCATCACCTCCCTGGCTAGACCATATTGTATCAATGATGTTCAACGCCTGGCAGGCCGGATTGCCGCGTTAAGCCGGTTTATCAGTCGTCTTGGTGAGAAGGCAATCCCTTTGTATCAGATGTTGAAGAAGACGGATCAGTTTGTTTGGAGTTCCGCTGCTGATGAAGCGTTTGAGGACTTAAAGCGGCAGTTGGCCAATCCGCCTGTGCTCGCCGCTCCCATTTACAAGGAGCCGTTGTCGGATTTCGGGTTCCGGCAGACCCTTGAGGTTCGAACTCTGGGGTGCGCGCGGAGATTACGCCCTCTACCTCTCTGTCTCGCAAAGATCTAGACTACTGAAAGAACAGCACAAGAGCACAAGGTTTATACTAGTTCGGGCCACCATTGTGGTGTAATACCCTACTCTAGTTTGTGGTGGTGGATTGCCTCTTGGGGCTGATGATGATGAACAATACAAGGAAGAACAGCCTCGCGAGGGTCTGCTCTTGGCTGGGGCGATGAACTGCTAGGAGGAGTTCAGCCGCCCTTCTCTCTCTCTCTATGATTCTCTGCTTGCCCAAGTTTTGGACCTCTCTTGATCTAGATTCTCTAACCGTGATGATGATCGATCCTTTCCTCTCATCCTCCCTACCCTGGGGGTGGCTAGTCCTATTTATAGGCAAGGGCCCTGGGCCTCTTCCCAAATATTTAGTGGGAAGGGCGCCAACAATGGTGGGCTAATTTGAAGGGGGACAGCTAGTACCAGCTATCCTGACAAAAGTAGTCTTCGCCTGCACAAAGCTGTGGTGGTGACGCCGTCTTGGGCTCCACAATGACCTCCGTCTTGTAGTCCTCCTGGTCTTGGTCTTGTTGCACCGAAATGGCAACCTTTGCCTGATGCCTCGGTACTCCGCGGCTGCGCTTGCTCCCTTTGCACCAAAGAGGAAAGGAGGACGCTGCGCGGGCTGGCGCCCACCTCGCGCCTTTGCTCGTCATGGCTTGCGTCATGGGCACCTCGGTAGGTACCCCGCCTCGATCTCTCCACCTCCTCGCGAGCCAGCCTGATGAGGTCGTGCCTGAGGATGCTCCGTGTCGTCCGCCCCGTGAGGCTTGGCCCCTTGCGAGGGTCTTGGGTCTTGTGTTGATGAAGATGGGCCGTGCTGGGCCCCCTTCAAGCCACGCCGCAGGCCGCAGGTAGGCAAGACTGGGGACCCCTGTTCCCAGAACGCCGAAAGTAGCCCCCGGGCCCAAGGCGCGCCCGGACTTGGCCGTGCTAAGAGGCGAAAGGGCAAGGGCGAAGCGCCGCGGGCCCAAACAGCCTGCGGCCTTGGGCAACGCGTGGCATTTGATTGGACGGGGGCGGCACTGTTCCCCCACGCCCCCTTATCCTGCGCCCTGCTAGGCGGACTTGTAGTTGTACACAGCCGCTCCCATTCCTGTTGCTCGAGCATCCTCTGTTCTTCCTCCCTTCGAACGCCAGCTCCTGCCTCCAATCCAATCTCGAATCTTCCCCCTCCTTCCCATCGCCATGGCTCCGACGAAGAAGGAGAGAGGGAAGAGACCCATGCCTCCGTCTTGCATGCCGCCATCAGTGGCCCCCGCCGTCGGCCGGTCGATCATACTCAATCGAGAGTGCCTGGGCAAGGTCGGCTCGGCTCTGGCTACCATCTTCAACGAGTGCGGGAGGACGACAGCCTGGCCTACATCTCACTTTCCCACTGATAGGATAATCACTGAGGTCCATTATTTTGCTGATGCCCTGTGGGCGGGTCTGGTTCCCCCCTTTTCCGATTTCTTCAAGGCCGTCCTCTCCCATTACTAGATCCATATGATGCATCTGGGTCCTGAATCCATCACCCTTCTTTCGGTCTTCCGTTTGCGAGGCAATAATGGGCATCTCTCCTTCTGTTGCCTTGCTGCACCACTTCTTCTCCCTGTGCCTTGCCGAACCTACCCAATGCTCGGCGTGTGTGAGCTTCGTTGCCACGCCTGAGACTGCGGCCTCAGGGATCGACTTCGGGCTTCCTTCGCCTTCGGCTGGGTTCCGCGAGCGGTTGTTGTACGTTGATGTCGGGGTGCCCAGCCCCCTGCTGTCGAAGCCAACCTCGCCTGCTGTCAGGACCCCGATTCCAAGTCACATCGATATAGCCGGTAACACCTCATATCACTTTGCGGCCTCACGCATGGTATTCCACGGGTGTCGCCTTACCATGGCCCGGGACCGTTTGCGCCTTTTGGCTCACGTATATGATAGTGTCGCTAGCATCCATATGAAAGAGAACCCGGGCCGATATGGCTAGTGAAACCAAAACGGCACAGAACTATGGAGACAGGCATACATGAATCACATCAAGCATGTCGGTCATCAACGAGTGATTCCGGGCTGTAGCACTGGGCTAAGCGGACTCCGGGGAACCCGGGCTGTAGCAGGCTAGGCAGGACTCCGGAAATCACCGCATGACATTTCCCCGAAGGGACAGACGTAGGAACAAAGTGAAACACATGCCGGCCAGTCAAGTGTCCTGAACAGTAGTGCTAGGCTAGCAGGACTCCGGTGAACCGGGCTGTAGCGGACTACTATGGCTCGAGGAACACTAGACTACATTTCCCCATAAGAAAGGCTGCCAAGGATAAACAACTAGATTGTCGGATCCCACTCATACCAAGCATTTCAATCATACACACAATATGCCCGATATGAGTACATACAACATGGGACCACAACAAAATTCTACAACTCAAGTACTTTATTTAAAGGATCCAGAGAGCCGTACATAACATGTCATAAAGATAGGGGTCATATGACTCGACACTCAAGTCATACAATCATACAAGCACATGCGGAAGCAACTAGTCTAAGTACAAACTCTAGAAAGAAAGAAGGCTTCTTGAAGCCTGTCTATCTACATAGGGCCCTCCATGGCCAGGATCGCCACCTGGGTGGCTAGTCACTCATCGACGTCAAGCTCTACGTAGAACCCATCGGAGGGGGCGGTGTTGTCGTCTAAAAACAGTAATTAAGCAAACATGAGTACAAAGGTACTCAGCAAGTCTAACATCAGAACCTACTATACATGCTTATTCTCAAGAAGGTGGTGGGGTTAATGCAGCAAGCCAGCTTTGACTCTTGGCTAAGCTATCCTACGGAACTTCAACAGTAAAATAGTTTTCGCACACGAGTCCACTACTCACCAACACAATACTCCACCGGGGATCCTCCCTCGTCATCCTACGAGAGGGCCATCCTCGGTACTCACACTTATCTTGAGTCTTTTAGTAGTATCTGTTAACTTGTCTATGAACTGTATAGGCAACCAAGTAGTCCTTTACCGCAGACGCGGCTATTCGAATAGTTTTATACCCTGCAGGGGTGTACTTCGTCACACATGTTTCCACCACTAAGCGTCTGCACACGACATGTGCTCGGCAGACTTCAAGCAAAAACCGACGTGGGTGTAGACCACGACCTGACTAACCTCACAAGTCTCTAGTCCAGGTTAATCACCTATTCAGGTTCCATCCGCAAGGAAATCCGGCCGGGGTGTCCTCAACGGCCCCGAACAATGTGTACAGGGTCCCGAGACGCCAAACGGGCGCCTGGCATACCCGGCCACGGTGTATCTACCGCATCATAGCCCACCCCTAGGGTCAGCGCTACGCACGGCCGCCAACACATGTCCTACAAACACCAGAAACTAGTTGCAACTCCTGGACAGAGGCGAGAGGGGCCAGTAAGTCGAGCGGGGTCATATTTCAGGGCCCAATGTGTGGTTGTAGTTGAATCTTAAATCACGCATACAGATCTCAGTTCTTAGGGGCGGCCTCAATGAAACAACCCACCATGTACTCCTACATGGCCTCTCTTTGATTCCTTTACCAAAGCATGTTCAACACATTCCTCACATTACCGACATAAGCATTTCACTCCAGCCCATCACCCAGATGAACCAGACCTGACACAACTCTAAGCATAGCAGGCATAGCAAGGTAGGAATCACATACATGGCTCAATCAACTCCTACACATGTTAGTGGGTTTCATCTAGTTACTGTGGCAATGACAGGTCATGCAGAGGATAAGGGTTCAACTACCGTAGCATACAGCAGTTTGAATCGCGTTGTCTTAATGTAGTAAACAGGAGCAGAAGCGAGAACATGGGTTTGTATCGGAATGATCAATGGTTGCTTGCCTGATGGAGTGGTAGTGGGATACTGCCCTTCAGTTGGATACTCTTGAATATCCTCGGAGGCAGAACCTACCACGAAGAACACGTCGGAACACAATCAACACATGATGATATGCAACAATATGATGCATGCTATGACATGGCAATATGAATGTGTCTTGGCCTAATGCAAGCTATAATAGAAAGAAATGAACTCATTTGAATCAAAGATTCAAATATTAGCTCATTAAACAAGGCCTTAATAGTGCATTTCCTTATTCTGCTTAAACAGCAAGGTAAACTTTCTTTGTCATGCATGAAACCATTACAGATGGATAGATTGAATTTTTCTGATAATTTTTCATATATAAATTATTTCATTTGGAGTTATGGTTGAATTTTTAAGATTTTTAGAAGTTTTAAACATTTTCTGGAATTTCCTGAATAAATATAATTCCAGTAAATGAATAATTGCGTCAGCACTGCGTCACTATGATGTCAGCGAGTCAAAGGCGCCAGCCCAGGTCAAACCTGACTGGTGGGGCCCACTGGTCAGTGACTCTGTGCACTAACGACGTTTAGTTAGCCTAATTACAGGGCGGGGCCCACTAGTCAGTGACTATACTAATTAAACTAACTAATTTTAGTTAGAAACTAATCTGGATAATTAGCAGAGGGGGGCCCACTTGTCATTGACTCAAAGGTGTCAACCTGGGCCCACCCAGTCCACGTCAGTGGTCAAACCACCGGTCAACAGGGCTAATCCCGCTGGCGAGGCCGAGACGGTGGAGGGCTTCGGAAAACGCCCTCAGGCGACCAAATCGACAGCAGAGACCATCTACGGCTAGCTGGGAATGAGCCGCAACGTTTGGTGGTTGTAGTTGGGCTCGGGGTGGCCGGAAACGTCGCCGGCGACGAGCTTGGCAGTCGCCGGAGTCGGGTGTGGACGGTTTCGAGGCTACGGTGCACGGGAGAAGGAGCTGGTGGTGGCTACGGGTTCCTGGTGCTGCACTGAGCACAACTGCGAGCTTGGCTTCGAGCCACAGTGGCTCTGGCCATGATGGCGCTATGGCCGGCGGCGGGGAGCTCTCGGGTGCGGTGGAAACGGCGGCTACAGGGGCAAACGAGCACGGGAGCTAGGGGAAGAGGAAGAGGAGCTCACAGCGGAGTCGGAGAGGGGGCCAGCGAGCTCGGGGAGGTCCTGACGGCGGCGAATCGACCGGAGATGGCTCGGGTGCCCGAGGTTGAAGACTAGGGCGAAGGCGGCGATGCAGGGCCTCCGGCAATGCGTGGCTCGGTGGGGAGGATGAGGGAGTCGAGGCGGAGCTAATGGGCTCGTCGGAGGGGCGAGGGAGTGGCTGTGGTGGCAACTACGGCGATCGGCGGCGAAGGACGTGCTCGGCCATCGCGGGAGAGGATGAGGGAGATGAGGGGGGGAGTGAGCAAGGATGAGAGGGAGACGTGGGGGTCGCGTGGCACTTCAGGGCGTCTCCCGGGCGTCGGCGGAAGCAGGAGGTGGCCGGCGTGTGGCCGCGGGCGCCGGCCACGCGCTCCGCGTCCTTCTGGCACGAGGAGGACGACAACTGGCAGCGCCAGCAGGCTGGGCCGAGCCAGGTGGCTGGGCCAACACAGGTAAGGCCCAGGTGGGCTTTCTTCTCTCTTTTTTTTATTTTTGTTTCTGTTTTCTATTTAACTGCAACTGTTTAGCTTTAAATAAAATACTAAAACGTTTCCAAAAATCCTAAAAATAAATGTGGCCTCTGTTTAGAATATTTCCAACAGGAAACATTTATTCCCAGAATTATTTGAGCATTTAAATTATTTTATAGTATTTAAATGCCCAAATTCAAATACTTATGATTTAATTCAATGACCTTCTGATGACCTAGAAAGTTGTGCACCAATTTTGCCAGAGGTTCTAACCTAGGACAAAGAGGGTGAACTTTTTAGAAGGGCATTTCAGGTTCATTGAAAATAATTTTAGTAAACCCTAGTTGTTTCCAGGGGGTGTTGGGGGTTCTGTCTTCCCCAATTCAAATTTAAGAAGAATTTAGACATCATGCACATTCTAATGCTTGAACTAGCTAGGGTGTGACAACTCACCCCACTCAAAAGAATCTCATCCCGAGATTTAGGATCCTCCGGGAAGAAGGTGGGGTACTCAAGTCGAAGACGATCCTCCCTTTCCCAAGTGGCTTCTTTATCGGAGTGGTGTGACCATTGAACCTTGAGAAACTTGATATTCTGACGTCGAGTGGTATGCTCGGCTTGATCAAGGATACGAACGGGATATTCCCGATAAGAGAGATTGTCTTGTAGATCAAGCGTTTCGTGGTCCACTCCACGGATAGGATCCGCGAAGCAACGCCTGAGTTGTGAAACGTGGAAGACATCGTGAACTCTGGAAAGATGCGGAGGTAGTTCCAATTGGTAGGCAACTTCTCCTCGTTTGGCAAGAATGCGAAAGGGTCCAATGTAACGAGGAGCCAATTTGCCTTTAATACCGAAACGATGGGTTCCCTTTAACGGAGTAACCCGAAGGTAGGCCTTCTCGTCGACTTCATAAGTCATAGGCTTATGTTTACGATAAATATTGACTCTTTTGACGAGATTGGGTTGTTTTCAATTTCTCACGGATTTCGCGAACCTGCTCTTCTGCTTCCTGAATCATATCCGGGCCAAAGAGTTGTCTTTCCCCGGTTTCTGACCAGTTAAGAGGCGTTCGACATTTTCGTCCATAAAGAACTTCGAAAGGAGCTTTGCCCAAGCTAGCTTGCTAACTATTGTTATAAGCAAACTCCGCGAATGGAAGGCATTTCTCCCAACTCATTCCGAACGAGATAACAGAAGCTCGGAGCATATCTTCCAGAATTTGATTGACTTGCTCTACTTGACCACTTGATTGAGGATGGAAGGCGGTACTAAAAGAGAGACGAGTTCCCATAGCATTTTGGAAACTTTCCCAAAATCGAGAGGTGAAGAGACTCCCACGGTCTGAGTTAATTTCCAATGGAACACCATGAAGAGACACTATTCGGGAGATGTATAACTCGGCTAGCTGGCTAGCGGTGATACTCTCACGAACAGGTAGGAAATGGGCTACTTTGGAAAGTCGGTCGATCACGACGAAGATGGCATTATTCCCTCTCTTGGTCCTAGGAAACCCGGTGATGAAATCCATACTGATTTTATCCCATTTCCATTCAGGAATAGCCAAAGATTGAAGCGTGCCAGCAGGCCGTTGGTGCTCTGCTTTAACACGACGACAGACGTCGCAGCTAGGAACCTATTGAGCGATTTCTCTCTTCATCCTAGTCCACCAAAACCTCTGGCGTAGGCCTTGATACATTTTAGTACTACCGGGATGAATGGTGAGAGGGGATTCATGAGCTTCCTTAAGGATCAACTGGCGTAGATGGTGTTTCTTGGGAACCACCAAACGGTTCTCAAAGAAGACAGCACCCCGCTTATCCATGGAAAAACATTTAGCAACTCCGCTAGCAATGTTTTCCTTAATCCGAGATATGCCCTTATCACGCTTCTGGGCAGCTATGATTTGATCCATGAGGGTAGGTTTCACCGCCAGGGTGGATAGGAATCCCCGAGGAACAATGTGAAGATTAAGCTTACGAAATTCCTCATGGAGAAGTGGTTGACTTTGTTGTAATATCAGGTTGTTACAATAGGACTTACGACTTAGTGCATCAGCCATGACATTGGCTTTACCCGGGGTGTAAGTTATTCCTAAGTCGTAATCTGAGATCAACTCGACCCAACGTCTGTGCCTGAGATTCAAATCTGGTTGGGTGAAGATATATTTCAAACTTTGGTGATCGGTGAAGATCTCGCAACGATTACCGAGAAGGTAATGTCGCCAGGTTTTAAGTGCATGGACTACAGCTGCAAGCTCTAGATCATGTGTGGGATAATTTTCCTCATGTGGGTGTAATTGTCGTGAAGCATAGGCAATTACCTGACGATCTTGCATGAGTATGCAACCTAGTCCTTGTCGCGAGGCGTCGCAATAGATAATAAAGTCCTTGGAGAAATCTGGTGGTACCAGTATGGGAGCAGATGTCAGGCGTCTTTTTTCAGTTCCTGAAAGCTGAACTCGCACTGTGGAGTCCACTCGAACTTTTTATCTTTCTTGAGGAGTTCAGTTAGAGGTTTAGCAACTTTGGAGAAATTCTCGACGAAGCGGCGGCAATAGCTCGCTAGGCCAAGGAAACTCCGAACTTGCTTGACCGATTCAGGTGGAGTCCAATCAAGGATGGCTTGAACTCGCTCGGGATTGGCAGCAATACCCTTGCCAGAGATTACATGGCCCAGATAGGTTACTTCTGGCAACCAAAATTCACACTTGGAGAATTTGGCATAAAGGCGATGCTCTCGAAGTTTCATCAATACCAGCCTTAGATGTTTGGCATGTTCCTCTTCATTCTTGGAGTAGATGAGTATGTCATCGAGATATACTATGACGAATTTATCCAAGTACTCCATGAAAACCGAGTTCATTAACCGAGAGAAGGTTGCCGGGGTATTGGTTAAACCGAAGGACATGACGGTCTACTCGTATTGGCTACAACGAGTAACAAAGACCGTTTTGGGAATGTCCCCGTTTCTGATTTTGATTTGATGGTAGCCCAACCTCAAATCCATCTTGGAAAAGACTGAGGATCCAGCGAGCTGATCATACAGATCGTTGATCCTGGGAAGCGGGTATTTGTTCTTGATGGTGACCAAATTGACAGGTCGGTAATCCACAACCATTCGATCCGTTCCATCCTTCTTCTTAACGAAGAGGACGGGGCAAGCCCAAGGAGAGGAACTAGGACGGATGAAACCCTTTTTCAAGGACTCATCGAGTTGATTCTTAAGCTCGGCTAGTTCTAAGGGTGCCATCTTGTAGGGTCTTCTAGAGATTGGAACGGTTCCTGGAACAAGGTCTATCACAAACTCGACATCCCTGTCAGGTGGAACACCTGGCAGTTCTTCTGGAAAGACATGCGGGAAGTCTCGGACTACCGGAACATCCTCAAGGTCTGGAAGGGGGTTGGCATTTAGGGAGTAAAGTTGGCGCTTGGCCACTCGAGTTAAGACATTAACTGCCTTGCCCGAGGGGTGAGTAAGTTGAACGGTTCTAGTGGCACAATCGATCTTAGCATAATGAGATGATATCCAGTCCATACCTAAGATGATGTTTATGTCCGAGGATTTGAGAGCTATTAAGGAGGCAAGGAAGACAAGTCTATCGACAAGAATTTCGTTCCCATGGCTTACTTTAGAAGTTTGCCATCTAGAGCCAGGGGTTTGAATTTCCATGGTAGAAGGCATGTCACAGAATGTCGTGTTATGCAATCGATCATAGCTCTCGGATATGAATGAATGAGATGCTCCATTATCGAAAAGAACAGATGCCGGATGGCGGTTAACAAGGAGCGTACCAAGGACGACGTTAGGATCCTCATGAGCCTCCTCGGCTGAAACATAATTGACATGGCCACGTGCAGTGGTGGCCGGCTTGGCGTAGAAAGTCTTTCCCACGGGCTTACCATGGCCACCGGACTTCCCAGTTTGATTGGGGTTGTTGTTCTGGGGACACTCTCGGCCACCACTGAGTCTTTCCCACGGGCTTACCCGGCTCTCCACACTTGAAGCATGTCACCACATTGGGGCGTGGAGCAACATTAGCAGCGGGGCCACCATTGGGCTTGGGCGGTGCAAATTGCTGGTTGGGACGAGGCGCCTCAAAGGATGGCCTCGGGATGAACCTGGGTGGCAGTGTCGTGCTTGGGATCCACACCCGACGCTTCTGAGCTCCAGAGCCGGATGAAGAGCCAAAGTCACGGGAGTGCTTGTGTGAAGCGTCTTAATCAGTCTGGCCTGTCTCAGCGCTGATGGCTTTATTGACCAACTTCTGAAAGGATGTGCACTCGTGCAGACGGAGATCGCGGCGAAGCTCAGGGCTAAGTCCCTTGCGGAACCTTGCTTGCTTCTTAGCGTCAGTAGATACCTCTTCGGGAGCATAGCGTGCCAGATTCCCAAATTCACGACTATATGCATCCACAGTCAGTCTTCCTTGGGTGAAGTTGTAGAACTCCTCCCTCTTGAGATCCATGAGACCTTCCAGAATGTGATGCTCACGAAAATCCTCACTGAATTCAGCCCAAGTAGTGATTTGGCCGACCGGGCGCATAGCTTCGAAGTTTTCCCACCAAAGGCTAGCAGGGCCTTCGAGATGGTAGGCAGCATAAGTAACCTTGTCAGCTTCGGCTACGTTGGCAGAACGTAGCTTGTGGGTGATGCTGTGAAGCCAGTCATCCGCGTCGAGGGGTTCGACGGAATGGTTGAACTTTGGTGGGTACAGCTTGATAAAGTCATTGATTGACACCAAGTTATTTCGTGGGTGGCGTGCAGTGTTCTGCTCAATCCGCTCTAGCAGGCGGTTAGTCTCACGCTTGTTTCTTTCCGCCTCCAGCATTACTTCGGCCAGAGAAGGCGGGTGAGGCAGATTTTCATCTCTAACTGCACTGGCTTCCCCCTGCTCCGGGGCAGCGGGGTTGCTGCGGGTGTTGACCATCCTAGGAGAAAACAAGACAACTGTTTTAGACAAAGATGGCTCAAACTTACCAAGGGAGTGCAGAATGTAATGGATAACACGGAATGCAGAGATGTTCATCCGTATGTCATGGTAATATAAAACTGCCATATATATACCAACGGTCATACACATCATACATAGTTTAGTACAAGCCCAGGCTACAGTACAACTATGATGAAAGACGTTACATCTCATCGAAGGCATTCCTAGCTCCTATACATTATTTTTCTACACCTCCGGAATCGATTACACGCAAAGTCATATTCCACAAGTCACACAGGACAGTGGAGATACAACTACTACAATACTAGTGGTACTACTACTAACTCAGACAGCTCCGTAGTAGTTCTCATAGAAGTCACCTCCATAGCCTGGAAGTTCAACGTGACCATCCGAGAACAGACGGTCCTGCGGAGCCTGTGGACCATAGGGGCTAGGATGAGGTCTTGGACCAACAAACGGTGGCCTGCGGGGACCATGGGGTGGGGTGATGCCTCCCACATCACGCCAATCCACCATGTCTGGTAGAGCTGATCTCACAGGATACAGATCCCTTGCATCCATACATCCAGCTTGCACCGCATGTGCAAACCGAGTCAATGTGGCCCAATGATCAGCACGGGTATTGAAAAGCTCCAGCCTCAAGGCCCGATTCTCTCGGTCCTTATCTTCGAGCATCTCGGCAGTGGTACGAGTTAATGAGTCCTCCTGAGGGGAGTCAGCATAGATAGCCTGAAGATACCCTTGCGCTCCCGGATGTGAAGCTGGCATGTAACGGAAGTCGGTGTTCCGAAGCAGGCCAGTCCGGACTCGCAAGATGGTCATCATGGAATAGGCAACATCCTGCACAGTCATCTCAACACTAACCCCAAGTCCATAGGAACAGTGAAGGGGCTCGGTAGATCCAAGATAAGAAGGAAATATCCTGACGGTGCAGAGATATTGGCTTTGATTAAAGTCGCGGAACTGCTCTTCGACGGTTTATTCGGGATACCAACGGTAACCCGTCTCGATCATGACCCGGACTAACATAGCAGTATGACCGGGCACGTCGAGGCACCGGGTCAGGCGAACCACTTGGTTTTGAGCATGGTTGGCCATCTGAAAGCACAACCACAATGCAAAGACATCAGAATTCCTATGGAAAATTGGACAGCATAACAACTGTAAATGCTCAGAAAAAGATTTGAGACATCCACAACGGTTCGGAATACCACTCAACAACATCATATCAAGATTCTGATCCAATTAGCAACATACTAGAATAGTAGAAACTGAACTGGGGCTTGTAGCATCAATCCTATAAGCCACTACAGATTAGTAACACGTGAACCTGATAGAAGAAAAGAGCCTAGTCCTTAACCCACGCTGAATGAGAAGAGAATGATTCAGATCAGAGGCATAGGGTAAAGGAGTAAAACAGCCTTATGTTCCCTTCCACAATCAATTCCCCTACAAATAACTAAAGCATTTCTAGACTCGACATCGACCAGTTTGGCTCAACGAACCTACATGCAGTCTGGCTCTGATGCCAACACTGTCAGGACCCCGATTCCAAGTCACATTGATCTAGCCAGTAACACCTCATATCACTTTGCGGCCTCACGCTCGGTATTCCACGGGTGTCGCCTTACCATGGCCCGGGACTGTTTGCGCCTTTTGGCTCACGTATATGATAGTGTCGCTAGCATCCATATGACAGAAAACCCGGGCCGACATGGCTAGTCGTGAACCCAAAACGGCACAGACCTATGGAGACAGGCATACATGAATCACATCGAGCATGTCGGTCATCAACGAGTGATTCCGGGCTGTAGCACTGAGCTAACAGGACTCCAGGGAACCCGGGCTGTAGCAGGCTAGGCAGGACTCCGGAAATCACCGCGTGACATTTCCCCGAAGGGACATACATATGAACGAAGTGAAACACATGCCGGCCAGTCAAGTGTCCTCAACAGTAGTGCTAGGCTGGCAGGACTCTGGTGAACCGGGCTGTAGCGGACTACTATGGCTCGCGGAACACTAGACTACATTTTCCCCATAAGTAAGGCTGCCAAGGATAAACAACTAGATTGTTGGATCCCACTCATACCAAGCATTTCAATCATACACACAATATGCCCGATATGAGTACATACAACATGGCACCACAACAAAACTCTACAACTCAAGTACTTTATTTAAAGGCTCCAGAGAGCCATACATAACATGTCATACAGATAGGGGTCATATGACCCGACACTAAAGTCATACAATCATACAAGCACATGGGGAAGCAACTAGTCTGAGTATAGACTCTAGAAAGAAAGAAGGCTTCTTGAAGCCTGTCTATCTACATAGGGCCCTCCATGGCCAGGATCACCACCTGGGTGGCTAGTCACTCGTCGACGTCAAGGTCTACGTAGAACCCATCGGAGGGGCAGTGTTGTCATATGAAAACGTTAATTAAGCAAACATGAGTACAAAGGTACTCAGCAAGTCTTACATCAGAACCTACTATACATGCTTATTCTCAAGAAGGTGGTGGGGTTAATGCAGTAAGCCAGCTTTGACTCTTGGCTAAGCTATCCTACGGAACTTCACCAGTAAAATAGTTTTCGCACACGAGTCCACTACTCACCAACACAATACTCCACCGGGGATCCTCCCTCGTCATCCTACGAGAGGGCCATCCTCGGTACTCACACTTATCTTGAGTCTTTTAGTAGTATCCATTAACTCGTCTATGAACTGTATAGGTAACCAAGTAGTCCTTTACCGCGGACGCGGCTATTCGAATAGTTTTATACCCTGCAGGGGTGTACTTCATCACACATGTTTCCACCACTTAGCGTCTGCACACGACATGTGCTCGGCAGACTTCAAGCGAAAACCAACGTGGGTGTAGACCACGACCTGACTAACCTCACAAGTCTCTAGTCCAGGTTTATCGCCTATTCAGGTTCCATCCGCAAGGAAATCCGGCCGGGGTGTCCTCAACGGCCCCAAACAATGTGTACAGGGTCCCGAGACGCCAAACGGGCGCCCGACATACCCGGCCATGGTGTATCTACCGCATCATAGCCCACCCCTAGGGTCAGCGCTACGGACGGCCGCCAACACATGTCCTACAAACACTAGAAACTAGTTGCAACTCCTGGACAGAGGCGAGAGGGGTCAGTAAGTCGAGCGGGGTCATATTTCAGGGCCCAATGTGTGGTAGTAGCTGAATCTTAAATCACGCATACAGATCTCAGTTCTTAGGGGCGGCCTCAATGAAACAACCCACCATGAACTCCTACATGGCCTCTCATCGATTCCTTTACCAAAGCATGTTCAACACATTCCTCACATTACCGACATAAGCATTTCACTCCTGCCCATCACCCAGATGAACCAGACCTGACACAACTCTAGGCATAGCAGGCATAGCAAGGTAGGAATCACATACATGGCTCAATCAACTCCTACACATGCTAGTGGGTTACATCTAGTTACTGTGGCAATGACAGGTCATGCAGAGGATAAGGGTTCAACTACCGTAGCACACAGCAGTTTGAATCATGTTGTCTTAATGCAGTAAACAGGAGCAGAAGCGAGAACATGGGTTTGTATTGGAATGATCAATGGTTGCTTGCCTAATGGAGTGGTAGTGGGATACTGCCCTTCAATTGGATACTCGTGAATATCCTCGGAGGCAAAACCTACCACGAAGAACACGTCGGAACACAATCAACACATGACGATATGCAACAATATGATGCATGCTATGACATGGCAATATGAATGTGTCTTGGCCTAATGCAAGCTATAACAGAAAGAAATGAACTCATTTGAATCAAAGATTCAAATATTAGCTCATTAAACATGGCCTTAATAGTGCATTTCCTTATTCTGCTTAAACAGCAAGGTAAACTTGCTTTGTCATGCACGAAACCATTACAGATGGATAGATTGAATTTTTCTGATAATTTTTCATATATAAATTATTTCATTTGGAGTTATGGTTGAATTTTTATGATTTTTAGAAGTTTTAAACATTTTCTGGAATTTCCTGAATAAATATAATTCCAGTAAATGAATAATTGCGTCAGCACTGCGTCACTATGACGTCAGCGAGGCAAAGGCGCCAGCCCAGGTCAAACCTGACTGGTGGGGCCCACTGGTCAGTGACTCTGTGACTAACGACGTTTAGTTAGCCTAATTACTGGGCGGGGCCCACTAGTCAGTGACTATACTAATTAAACTAACTAATTTTAGTTAGAAACTAATCTGGATAATTAGCAGAGGGGGGCCCACTTGTCATTGACTCAAAGGAGTCAACCTGGGCCCACCTAGTCCACGTTAGTGGTCAAACCACCAGTCAATAGGGCTAATCCCGCCGGCGTTGAGTCGCCGGCGAGGCCGAGACGGCGGAGGGTTTCGGAAAACACCCTCAGGCGACCAAATCGACGGCGGAGACCATCTACGGGTAGCTGGGAACGAGCCGCAACATTTGGTGGTGGTAGTTGGGCTCGGGGTGGCCGGAAACATCGCCGGCGACGAGCTTGGCGGTCGCCGGAGTCGGGTGTGGATGGTTTCGAGGCTACGGTGCACGGGAGAAGGAGCTGGTGGTGGCTACGGGATCCTGGTGCTGCACTGAGCACAACTGCGAGCTTGGCTTTGAGCCACAGTGGCTCTGGCGAGGGTGTCAGCGAGCTCGGGCAGGTCCTGGCGGCGGCGAATCGACCGGAGATGGCTCGGGTGCCCAAGGTTGAAGACTAGGGCGAAGGCGGCGATGTAGGGCCTCCGGCGATGCGTGGCTCGATGGGGAGGACGAGGGAGTCGAGGCGGAGCTAATGGGGTCGTCGGAGGGGCGAGGGAGTGGCTGTGGTGGCAACTACGGCGATCGGCGGCGAGGGTCGCGCTCGGCCATCGCAGGAGAGGATGAGGGAGACGAGGGGGGGAGTGAGCGAGGATGAGAGGGAGACGTGGGGGTCGCGTGGCACTTCAGGGCGTCTCCCGGGCGTCGGCGGAAGCAGGAGGTGGCCGGCGTGTGGCCGCGGGCGCCGGCCACGCGCTCCGCGTCCTTGTGGCGCGAGGAGGATGACGACTAGCAGCGCCAGCAGGCTGGGCCGAGCCAGATGGCTGGGCCAGCACAGGTAAGGCCCAGGTGGGCTTTCTTCTCTCTTTTTTTTTGATTTTTGTTTCTGTTTTCTATTTAACTGCAACTGTTTAGCTTTAAATAAACTACTAAAACGTTTCCAAAAATCCTGAAAATAAATGTGGCCTCTGTTTAGAATATTTCCAACAGGAAACATTTATTCCCAGAATTATTTGAGCATTTAAATTATTTTATAGTATTTAAATGCCCAAATTCAAATACTTATGATTTAATTCAATGACCTTCTGATGACCTAGAAAGTTGTGCACCAATTTTGCCAGAGGTTCTAACCTACGACAAAGAGGGTGAACTTTTTAGAAGGGCATTTCAGGTTCATTGAAAATAATTTTAGTAAACCCTAGTTGTTTCCAGGGGGGTGTTGGGGGTTCTGTCTTCCCCAATTCAAATTTAAGAAGAATTTAGACATGATGCACATTCTAATGCTTGAACTAGCTAGGGTGTGACACCTGCTGTCCCTAATTCGGGCTGGGGCCTGGAGACACTCGAGAGCTCCCGACTCGACTTCGTTTGGCGCCGCTTCGCGTTCTTGAAATCGATCGGTGTGACTGCGCCCAAGGTGGTGAAGGAGTTCCTGTTGCATCGCATTGCCCCTATCCAACGCCACTCCCGCCGGATGTGGGCCTTCAGTGGGCGTCGTGATCGCATGAGGCTCCAGGAAGAGGACCTGACGCCTGAGGTGTTGAGGACAGTACTCTTGATCCTGACTGGTGACCCCAACCCGGGTAGCATCCAGCGGGGAGGGGCCCTGTTGTACCTCTTCCAGAACATGGACGACTTCGTGAAGCAGATGCCTATCTTTGATGAATGGGGGCTGCGTCCCGCTGGCCTCCCAGGGCCTCGCGAGAACCCTGTGGTGGTAACCGCCCTCCCGGTTGGCCAAGGCGACTCCTCCTCAAGTGGCGGAGCAGGGAGGCATGAGGCGCCGGAGGCCGAGGGGGCTCCCGATGAGGTGACAGTGCTGGGTGATGCTCTCGAGGGGACAGCTCCTGGGACCCGTGCCGCTGAGGCTGAGGGTGGCAAGAAGTTGCTCCCAGCGCCCGGGGCTGAGGCCCTTGAGGCCCCAGCCGCGTTTTTTGGCGAGGCAATTGGCAGCGCGCGTCAGGAAGGCGCCCCTGACGCGGATCGCTTTGATGCTCCGTCTTCGTCGCAGATTGATCCTTGCGCTCTTCTCTTGGGCCGCTTCCGCGTGGACTTTGAGGCCCTCCGGAGGAAAAGGGAGGCCCTGGGTGATGACTTCCCTTGTCGCGTGCTGAAGCACAGGAAGTACTTCGCCACCGATGAGTAAGTATTCTCCATTTCTGGCTTCTGATCCTCTTGTTGCTTTTACTGATCCTTGCTCCGCAGGCCCCTTCCGGCCGAGCTCGCGGAAGTAGCTGAGGTGCCGCCTCCTTTGGCTTTGCCCCCTCTACCGTCCTCAAGTGCTCCGAGCAGCTCTGCCCTTGTGGTGATGGCGATTGAAGGGGTGGACCATCCCGAGGTGCACCGTGGCCCTTCATTCCCCGCAATTTTCCTTCTCAGGCCCTCTCGGGGAATAGTCAGCCTGCCGTGGGCTTCTCGTCTGGTCGTGGACTGCGACTGGTTGAGGCGCCCCCTGCGCCCTTCATCTGGAAACGGGCTGGCTCCAGGCCGGGCTTCTGGTGCAGCGCGCCCGGCTGTCACGAGTGTGCCAGCCCCCAGCCCCCTGCCCCGAGGGGGAACGATAATTCGTGGCCCCCGGCGCTTGCTTGGGCAGATGATGGTGTGGAAGACGTGCTTGAGCACGCCCGGGAGCGCCGCGCTCGCCGCCAAGGATTCCTTCGAAGGGCGACTGACGCAGTGAACCTGCTTGGGGTGGAGCTTGCTGATGAAGTTGCGCGCCTGGAGGCCGAGGGCCTACGCCTGGCTGCAGGGAGGCGCGAGCTGGAGGCCGCCGTCGCCCTCACGTGCCATCAGCATGATCTTGGCGATGAAGAGGCGAAGGCGTCGCTTGAGGCCTCTCGGGTGGCCCGATCCCAGGCTGCCGAGGAGGCCCGAGGAGCTGACCGACGGCGAGAGGCGGAGGAGGAGCAGGCTCGGGAGCTCCTGGCCCGGTGCCACTCACTGGAGGAGCAAGTGGAGCTGCGCGAGTCAGCCCTTCCGTCGATGCAGGTGGCCTCCGGCGACCCAGCTGAGCTCCAGAAGCGTTGACGCTGGAAGCCGCCGAAAGCACCCGCGAGTACGAGCGGCTGGAGATGAGGGAGCGCTTGGTGACGCAGGCGGAGGACGATGTCGCTGCACGGGAAGCCCGTGTCCTGGAGGCGGATGCCGGGTGGCGATGGCGCACCAAGACCTCGAGCGCAAGTTCGAGGGGAGGCTGGAGTTGATCCGGGTTGAAGCTGAAGGAAGGACCGCAGCCTTGAGGGCCAAGCGGGAGGAGGGGACTCGGCGGGCCGACGCCTCCCGGGCCGCCCTTGAGGTAGCGCAAGGGGAGTTAGCCGCCTCCCAGGCCGAGATGCTCCATCTTCGCCAGCGGGTGGCGGTGGCTGAGGGCGTCACGCGCTAGAACACGGATGAGATACGTCAGTGGTAGGTCCTGGAGCATGTGCACGGCCCCATGCTCGCCATGCTCCGGGAGAGAGCTAGCACAACCTTGGGCAACATCTGTGAGGCGGCTGTTGGTGAGCCGCACACAATCAACTATGCTGGCAACCTTCAGTTCTTCACCGCCGTGGTGACGCAGCTGGAGGCGCGGTCGGCCAGGGCCGACAGGTTGGTGGAGGAGAGGAGCCGCGCCCTGATCGGGCGCGCCTTTTCCCGTGTCTACAGCCATCTCCTGATCATGGATCCCCACTTCGACTTTGACGCCGCTATCGCCCCAGTTCCCCAGGCCGTCTGAGGCGGCCTGGCGCACTGGGTGGAAGACAACGTGGACGCCCTTGTCAGGGCCTTCGCTTCGGACGATGATGACATGATCGTGGCTGCTGACGAGGGCGGTGCGGTGAACGGCCCTGACGCCGCTGGTGGCGACGCAAACAGTGATGGCGAGTTCAGCGACGCCAGTGACGGCTCGGGAGGTGCTCCCGAGGACGCATTGGGGGATTTGTCCGACTCAGTGTGTATCGCTCCTGTCTTTTTTACCCTGCATGAATAGAACTCAGGTTTTTGACCTGATGGCTGTGAGAGCATTTTGGGAGGGGGAGCCCCTCATGTAAAACCTGTGTTCATCGTATTAGTAGTTGTCATATTGCGTGAGCGCCCACGCCTGGTGGTTGGCTGGTTTACCTTTGTTTCGCGCAAGCCCCGAGGCAGCCTGTGGGAGGGCGTGACGTCTTGGGTGTTCTCTAGTTGAATCTGTAGGATATGAGAGTGTCGCTGACGGGGAGCTTCACAGGCGTTGGCCTTCTTCACAGGCTCCGGGCCTTTTCCCAAATGCGACGGCTTCACAGGCATTTGCATTCTTCACAGGCTCTGGGCCTTTTCCCAAATGCGGCAGCTTCACAGGCATTTGCCTTCTTCACAGGCTCTGGGCCTTTTCATGAACGCAACGGCTTCACAGGCAGTCGCCTTCTTCACAGGCTCCGGGCCTTTTCCCAAATACGACAGCTTCATAGGCATTTGCCTTCTTCACAGGCTCTGGGCCTTTTCCTAAACACGACAGCTTCACAGGCATTTGTCTTCTTCACAGGCTCTGGGCCTTTTCCTAAGCGCGACAGATTCACAGGCATTTGCCTTCTTCACAGGCTCTGGGCCTTTTCCTAAACGCGACAACCTCCGCAGGCATTGGAAAATCCTCCCGAGAGGGAGCAACAGTGGCAGTTTGGGTTGCGCACGAGCCAGGCCAGACCCGACTCGTGAGGGGCTCACGAGGGGAGGCAGCTGTGGAGAAGCGGTAACCAGAACGCGAGAAATGGCTCGAACGAGAATAAGCACCCCTTCCCCGAACACACGCAAATCTCAATCCAACTTAAATCCAGCGGGGGAAAAGTTACAGCCAAAGGGAAAGGCAATGAATGTAGACAAAAGGCCGCGTCAGGCACCTAATCTAGTCTTGGACGTCTTCTCACCAGCGCGGAGCTAAGTGCTGTCCACTGGGCATGGGAGGGAGCCCGAGGGCCTGAGGCCGGCACCCCTGAGACTCCGGGGCGTGTACAGCCCCACTCATTATTACGTGCGAGTGTCACGGGGCGGCGAGCTTCACATGCACTGGCCTTGCTTCATATCGCCAGATGAGGGCCCCGCCTTGCGCCACACTCTAGTGCCATCAGCAACGACCGGAACCCAGGACGCCGCCCGATGGGGTAGAGCGGTCGCCAGCGGTTCCCCTGACGACCACAGGTCCTCCGCCAGGGGCAGGCCCTGAGGCACCTCCCCCGCAGAGGGCCTACCTCCTGAGAACACCTTGCTCCGAACGCCACGGTGGTGATGTCGGATCTCGGCCCCTCTCCTACAGGCCCCTGCGCCCTCCTCCCGAGGGGTAGGAGACTGTGGGAGCGGGGCAGCTGCTTGCTACGGTGACCTACACCTCCTGCGATCCATGGTTAGCGTATACCTGCTCCTGAAGAATAAGCGGTGCCCGATAATCGTTACCTCCAGCCGGGCCAGTGGGACCGTTCCGGGGCTCCTAGAAAGGCTCAGCTTCTAGTGCCTCGTCCCCCCAGCTTGGGCTGAGGAGCGAGCCTTGTCCGTTCTCGTGAGGGTGTCCTTGGTCCATCATGAGGGGCACGTATTCCTCCGGCGCCTTCATCCCGAATGCCACGCCGTAATGCCCCGCATGCCACGCGGTCCTGCCTGTCACGCCCACTGCGGGGTGGCAGCGCGGCCGCCCACTGGGGCCGCGGGTCGCGTTGAGTCCTTCTTCTTCACGGGCCGGGGGCGGGGACAGCGCCGCCGCCGGTTCGGTGCTGACAGCTTCGTTGGCGTCGGAGTAGCCTTGGAGCCCGCAGGCGCGTGCGGAGCCCCCGCGCGGGTCGCCGTGGGCTTGAGATGGGAGTTGGATGGAGAAGGGGTGAGCCCCCGAGGCGGCGAAGCCCAGGAGCTCCGCCACTCGCTCCAGCAGCACGTCGTGGCCGCCCTCCAGCAGTCTGCACTGCAGAAGCTCTCGGGCCACCATGAGCGCGGCCCTCGAGTTCGCCTGCTCCCAGCGGGTGTACGGTGTCGTGGTCGCGGCGTGATTGGAGGCCCTTGCTGCCGACCGTGCCTACCGCGGTGTAAGAGTTGTCGAAACCTGTCCGCGTCGCCCGCGGCCCGCAGCGCCCTGCGGACCGTGAGCTGCCTGGGGCACGGGGTCGCCCCAGGCGAGCGGTTCTGCGCGGGCAGGCCACACAGCCCATGGGTCGGGGTTTCCCTCCTGGTCGCCGGGCATGGTGATGACGACGCGACGGGGCACGGAGCGGTAGAAGACGAATTCCGGCGCACCCCTACCTGGTGCGCCAAATGTCGGATTTCGGGTTCCGACAGACCCTTGAGGTTCGAACTCTAGGGTGCGCGTGGAGATTACGCCCTCTACCTCTCCGTCTTGCAAAGATCTAGACTACTGAAAGAACAGCACAAGAGACACAAGGTTTATACTAGTTCGGGCCACCATTGTGGTGTAATACCCTACTCTAGTTTGTGGTGGGTGGATTGCCTCTTGGGGCTGGTGATGATGAACAATACAAGGATGAACAGCCTCGCGAGGGTCTGCTCTTGGCTGGGGCGATGAACTGCTAGGAGGAGTTCAGCCGCCCTTCTCTCTCTCTCTCTGATTCTCTGCTTGCCCAGGTTTTGGAGCTCTCTTGATCTAGATGCTCTCCCCGTGATGATGATCGATCCTTTCCTCTCATCCTCCCTACCCTGGGGGTGGCTAGTCCTATTTATAGGCAAGGGCCCTGGGCCTCTTCCCAAATATTGAGCGGGAAGGGCACCAACAATGGCGGGCTAATTTGAAGGGGGACAGCTAGTACCAACTATCCTGACAAAAGTATTCTTCGCCTGCACAAAGCTCTGGTGGTGACGCCGTCTTGGGCTCCACAATGACCTCCGTCTTGAAGTCCTCTTGGTCTTGGTCTTGTTGCACCGAAATGGCAACCTTTGCCTGATGCCTCGGTACTCCGCGGCTGCGCTTGCTCCCTTTGCACCAAAGAGGAAAGGAGGACGCTGCGCGGGCTGGCGCCCGCCTAGCGCCTTTGGTCGTCATGGCTTGCGTCACTGGCACCTCGGGAGGTACCCCGCCTCGATCTCTCCGCCTCCTCGCGAGCCAGCCTGATGAGGCCGTGCCTGAGGAAGCTCCGCGTCGTCCGCCCTGCGAGGCTAGGCCCCTCGTGAGGGTCTTGGGTCTTGTGTTGATGAAGATGGGCCGTGTCGGGCCCCCTTCGAGCCACACCGCAGGCCGCAGGCAGGCAAGTCTGGGGACCCCCATTCCCAGAATGCCGACAGCCGTTACTGCTATGTGTTGCTGCTAATGCTCGGGCAGTCAGCGTGGCTATTGTGGTGGAGCGAAACGAGGCAGGTAAGGAGCATCCGGTTCAACGCCCGGTCTATTATATCAGCGAGGTACTCATTGAGTCCAAGCAAAGGTATCCGCATTGGCAGACGCTGGTGTATGGAGTTTTTATGGCAAGCCGGAAGCTTAAACAATACTTCCAAGGGCACCCAATTACGGTGGTCAGTTCTGCTCCTTTGGGGGATATCATCCAGAACCGGGAAGCAACTGGCCTGATTGCCAAGTGGGCTATAGAGCTTGGGCCGCACGGGTTGAAGTATGTGCCTCGGACGGCGGTTAAGTCTCAAGCACTTGTTGATTTCATCAATGATTGGACGGAAATGCAAGCACCTGAAGAAAAGCCGGATCACACATATTGGACCATCCATTTTGATGGATCCAGGCAATTGGAAGGCTCGGGGGCTGGAGTCGTATTAACTTCCTCACGAGGTGATAAGTTTTGTTACGTTCTCCGCTTAATGTTCCCTTGTACTAACAATGCAGCTGAGTATGAAGCCTTGCTCCATGGTCTCCGGATGGTTAAGGAGATGAATCTAAGTCGAGTTAAGTGCTTCGGTGACTCGGACCTCATGGCTCAGCAAGTGTCTGGCACTTGGGACTCCAAGGACCCACTCATGGCAGCATATCATGGTGAGGTGGATATTGTTGCAGGTCATTTTAAAGGCTATCAGGTGGACCACGTGGACCGGCGGAAAAATGAAGCGGCGGACGCCTTAAGCCGGCTGGGCTCTCAGCGCAAACCGGTCCCTCCCAATGTTTTTCTGGATGTGCTCCACAACCCATCGGTCAAGATCCTTGGTGAAGCGGATTTGGCTATTCCTGATCCAGAGGCTCAATTGGTGGCAGCTCTTCATGTTTTTTCCGGATTGGATGCTTCCTTACCTGGCGTACAAGAACCGGGCGAGTTACCAGAGGATGAGACTCTGGCCTGACAGATAATCCGGCGATCCAAGTCCATGACTATTATCAACGGCGAGTTGCATCATTGCAGTGTGTCAGGGGCGTTTCAACGTTGTGTGTCTTCTGAAGAAGGCCGTGAAATTTTGCATGAGATCCACGAAGGAGATTGTGGTCACCACGCCGATTCAAAATCTCTGGTGGCTAAAGCGTTTCGTCATGGCTTCTATCGTTTAATTGCCCATGCTGATGCGGAGGATTTGGTCAGACAATGTGATGGTTGCCAAAGGTTTTCAAGACGTGCTCATGTGCCGGCTCAAGAATTGAGAATGATTCCAATTACTTGGCCATTTGCGACTTGGGGGCTGGATATGGTTGGGCCTTTCAAAAGGTCCAGAGATAAGAAGACCCACCTCCTGGTGGCGGTTGACAAGTTTACAAAGTGGGTGGAGGCAGAACCTGTTAGCAAGTGTGATGCGGCCACGGTGGTTCAGTTCATCAAAAAAGTGATTTTCTGGTTTGGCTTTCCACACAGTATCATCATAGATAACGATACCAATTTGTCCAGAGGTGCCATGAAGGAGTTCTACGCACGGGAGCATATCCGGCTCAACGTTTCATCAGTGGCACACCCACAATCCAATGGTCAAGCAGAAAGGGCTAATCAAGAGATTTTGAGAGGCATCAAGCCCCGGCTCATGGTTCCTTTGCAGAGAACGCCGAGTTGTTGGGTAGAAGAATTACCATCTGTGTTATGGAGCATCAATACAACACCCAACAGATCAATAGGATACACACCATTTTTCATGGTTTATGGAGCGGAGGCGGTTCTCCCTAGTGATATCCGTCATGATTCACCTCGTGTGATGGCTTGTGTTGAAGCGGACAATCAGACAGCACGGCAAGACTCTTTGGACCTGTTGGATGAAGAACGTGACATAGCAGTTGCCCACTCGGCGATTTACCAATAGGATCTTCGTCGTTATCACAGTCGCCGAGTCAGAACCAGAACCTTTCAGGAAGGAGATTTGGTGCTTCGACTCATCCAAGATAAAACTGATATGCATAAGCTATCCCCACCTTGGGAGGGGCCTTTCGTGGTCAGCATGAATCTGCACAATGGGTCATATTCGAGAGCATAAGGACTCACGTACATCAGAGGAGGAGACCAACTGTTAGGACCCCGACTCGATGTCACATCGATCTAGCCTGTAGCACCTCATATCACTTTGCGGCCTCACGCACGGTATCCCCACGGGTGTCGCCTTACCTTTGCCCGGGACCGTTTGCGTCTTTTGGCTCACGTATATGATAGTGTCGCTAGCATCCATATGATAAGGAGCCCGGGCTGACATGACTAGTCGTAAACCCAAAGTGGCACAGACTTACAGGGACAGGCATCCATGACCCAGCATCGAACGTGTCGGTCATCAGCGAGTGAATCCAGGCTGTAGCACTGGGCTAGCAGGACTCCGGTGAACCGGGCTGTAGCGGGCTAACAGGACTCCGGTATTCATCGCGTGACATTTCCCCGAAGGGACAGACACAGGAACGAAGAAGGACACATGCCGGCCAGCCTAAGTGTTCCGGAGCAGTAGCAAGCTACCATGGCTCAGTGGAAACACTAGGAGACATTTCCCGGTAAGAGAGGCTACTAAAGATAAACAACTAGATGGTCAGATCCCACACATACCAAGCATTTCAATAACATACACACAATATGCTTGATATGTGCAAATACAACATGGCATCACAACATGACTCTATGACTCAAGTAATCTATTCAATAGGCTCCGAGGAGCGAGATATTACAAACATGGGTCTCATGACCCAACAATCAGAGCATACAAGTCAAAGCACAAGCGGAAGCTATCATGTCTGAGTACAGACATCTATAAATGAAAAAGGCTGAGAAGCCTGACTATCTACCAGATCCTGCCGGGGCACAAGATCGTAGCTGAGGTATCAAGCTAAACGTCGAAGTCCACGTGGAACTACTAGCGAGACCGAAGTCTCTCTGCAAAAACATAAATAGGCAAACGTGAGTACAAATGTACCCAGCAAGACTTACATCAGAACTATCTACATATGCATCATTATCAACAAAGGGGATGGTGGGGTTTAACTGCAGCAAGCCAGCTTTGACTCGGTGGCTATCCTGAACTACGACTGCGAGTAACTCTTTTGAGGTGGCGCACACGAGTCCACATATTCACCATATCAATACACCACTATGGATCCGCTCCCGTCTCCCTACGAGAACGCCATCCATAGCACTCACGCTTATCTTGCGTATTTTAGAGTATCCACTTTCACTTGTCTATGAACTGATATAAGCAACCCAGAAGTCCTTTTCCGCGGACACGGCTATTCGAATAGATCATATTAACCCTGCAGGGGTGTACTTCTTCACACACGCTCTCACCACTTACCGCCGTTTACACAACATGTACTCGGCAACCTTCAAGCGGAAGCCCAACGTGGGTGTCGGCCACGGCCTGCCTAAACACTCAAGTCTCTAGTCCAGGTTTATCGCCTATTCGGGTTCCATCCATGAGGAGATCCGGCCGGAGTTTCGCTCACAGCCCCAAACGATGTGAACAGGGTTCCCGAGACACCAAACGGGCGCCCGGTACACCGTGCCACGTGCCTACCGCATCACAGCCCACCCCTCCGGTCAGTGCTGCCCACGGCCTCCAGCATACTACAAACACCAGAAACTACTTGCAACTCCTGGACAGAGGACAAGGGTGATCAAGAAGCCGAGAGGGTCCATTGGTTTCGGGCCCAATGCGTGGTAGTAGCTGAATCATGGATCACAAACACAGAACTCAGTTCCTGAGGACGGCTGCAATGAGACAACCCACCATGTACTCCTACATGGCCTCTCACTGCTACCTTTACCAAATCGTGTTCACACACTTAGCTCACACACAGTAGGACATGTTCACACGCCTCTGATTCATCCCCGATGAATCAGACCTGACTCAACTCTAAGCAGTAGCAGGCATGACAAACAAACATGAATGAGTAGGCACAACAGGGCTCAAACAACTCCTACTCATGCTAGTGGGTTTCATCTATTTACTGTGGAATGACAGGTCATGCAAAGGATAAAGGGGTTCAGCTACCGCAGCAAGTAACAGATGAATCGATGTTGTCCTAATGCAGTAAAAGAGAGCAGGAGCGAGAGAGTGGGATTTTATCGGAATGAACAAGGGGGTTTTGCTTGCCTGGCACTTCTGAAGATAGCATTGAGTCTTCATCAGTGTCAACGATCACATCATCGGTATCACGTCTATCGAGAGGGAACAAATACCGGCAATACAGAAAAAACACGATCAATGCAATGCACAATATGATGCATGCTATGACATGGCAAAATGAATGTGTTTTGGGCTAATGCATCTAAAACCAGATTAAATGGAGTTGGTTTGAATCCAAGATTCAAATTCAAACTCCATATGTGATTATTTAAATGCCCTTTATTTGATTTGTGCTAAACAGCATCTATAAGTTGTTCTAACATGCATGAAAATGGTACAGATGGATTCCTTGAATTTTTCTGATAATTTTTCATATATAAATTATTTAATTTGGAGTTACGGTTAATTTTCTATGAATTATTGAAGTTTATACAATTTTCTGGAATTTCCTGATTATTAATAAATCCAGTAAATAGGTTACTGCGTCAGCACGACGTCGTCATGACGTCAGCAAGTCAAAGGCGTCGACCAGGTCAAACCTGACCAGTGGGGTCCACTGGTCAGTGACCCAGTCAACTAACCAAGTTAGTTAGCCCTAACTAACTTAGTTAGCCGGGCGGGGCCCGCATGTTAGTGGCTCACCTAATTAACTAAATTAATTAATACTAACTAACCTAGCACTAACTAAGCAGGCGCTTGGGCCCACATGTCAGGGGGTCAAACCCCGGGTCAAACCCGCCGGAGTTGACCCGCGGCTTGTCGCCGGCGACGCCAGCAACGGCGGAGGGCGTCGGAAACGCTCCTTCGACGACCAAATCGGCGACTGAGGGGCTCTACGCGTAGCTGGGAGTCGCCCGCATCCATCTATGCAAACGGGAGGGGCTGAGGTGGCCCGAGCTCACCGGAACGGGGCCCGCGGCGGCGACCGGAGCACGGCGAGGTCGGGGTTGGCGCTAGAGGGCACGGCAGGTCGCACGGGTGGGCGTGCTCGGCTCCTGGAAGGGTGCTGAGCACGTTGCCGTGCTCGGGGGTTAGCTACGGTGGCTCTAGCCCCGTCTGCGTCATCGCCGGCGGCGAGGAACGGTCGGCTCCGACAGTCGGGGCGGTTAGGAGGCACGGACGGGCACGGGGAGAGAGGGGAAATGGACAGGGGCTCACGAGGGTCGGGAGAGAAACTCGGTGGGCTCGGGGAAGCCTCTGCAACGGCGAATTGACGACGGCGATCTCCGGGCACCGGAGATGAAGACGACGGCGCTCCGGTCGACTGCGGCCTCCTCTGGTCGCGTGCGTCGCGTGTGTAGCTCCACGGGGTCAGGGCGGAGCTCAGGGACGCATAGTGGAAGCGAGGGGGTGGCTGTGGCCCCGGTAAACGGCGTCGGCGGCGATGGGCTCCGCTCGGGAAGGGAGCAGAGAGGGGAGGGAGATCCAGAGAGCGAGGGAGAAGTGAGAGGGGGTCGGGGAGGCGCGTGGCGTCGTCCGGGGCGTCGCTGGGGAGGCCAGGGAGGAAGCAGGAGGTGGCCGAGCAGGGTGGAGGTGGCGCGCGCGGCGGTGTCGCGGTGTCCGTCCTCCTGGTAAGGAGGAAGACGACAGGGGAGGGGGGCGGCGGTGGGCTGGGCCAGCTGGGCCGGTTCTGGTGGGCTGCACGGGTGAGGCCAGGTAAGTCATTCTCTCTCTCTCTTTTATTTTTTTCTTCTGTTTTGTTTTATTTAATTTCGTTTTGCCACTGTTTTGAATTTTAAACAAATTCAAACAATGCCAAAAACTCCTCTGAATAATTTTATTTGGCTAGATGGACTTTTCCAAAAGCTCATAAAATATTTCAGGGGTATTTGAAATTATATTCTAATTATATGAATATAATTCAAATTCAAATAGCTAATGATTTAAATTCAAAGTCCCAAAAATAAATCCTTAAAAATGTTCAATATTTTGGTTGGGACCAGAACCCTTACCAAAAATTATCAAACATTTAAGAAGAGCCTTTTGGAGCAATGAATGAGATTTCTAGGGTTTTTGCCCCTCTTTTATTTAGGGTTTTGAGGCTTCCAATATTCCTCAATTCAAGTTTCAAAAATATAGACATGATGCACACATGAAGCTAGCCTAGAGCAATGCCAGAAGCTAGGGATGTGACACCAACAGGCCATGGAACATAGCTCATCTTCGGCCTTACTATACCTGATCCATTGGCTCTACTTATGTACATATTACGACGATGTATATATTATGATTAAATATAATAAACCGGAACCTCGGCTAAAGCGGGGTATCCGTTCTTTTACATCATGTGTGGTTACACGGAGTTGTTCTAAAGCGGCCTCCGGTTTACCCCTTGAGTTAGCTTTTTAAAAGCGTCATGTTATATCACTTGGGGGTTTGGTCGTGTCCGAACCAATACAATACCTCTTGATAGGCGAGAGCCACCAGATCACTTGGGGACTTGGTCACGTCTGAACCAGTCATGCCTCTTGATCGGCCTAAGGCCACAGAATCACTTGGGGGCTTGGTCGAACCCGAACCATTGCCATGCCACTTGATCGGCATAAATCCCACGGTTTCATTTGGGGACCTGGCTGACTAGAACCATAGTTACACCTATCGGGAGCTTGGTCGTGTTCGGCCATGGTAACGCCATCTGATCAGCTCAAATAAGTTTTGTCATTGCCTTTGCTTTGCACTTTTCTTTGAAAGATATTTCTTTCTTTTTATTTGTGTTTTTTAAACCGACAAAGTTTTCAACCGGTTCACACTGTCAATTGACGAAACACGGTCCATTTTTAATCCGGTGACTATTTGCTCGGTTTATAACCCGGCATGGTTTACATGGTAAACCGGCGTTATATATATACAGGAGCTGCTATCTCCTCCAAACAATGTGGGTTTATCAACCTCCGCTTTAAGATTGGTTAAGCCAACTTCATGTCCAATGATGGCAGGTATTATGTATCTCAAAGATTTGATCATATGCTTAAATTTCAGATATTTTGATTTTACATATGCAGACATCATATTCCGCCTGACGGTATAACCGCGGTGGCACTTTAAGATTTTTTATGTTGCAGAAAATACTTTGGACAGTTCATCACCCAAAGGAAGCACAAATTGCAGTGGTTATGCATGAAGGCATATTAAGATCAAGAGTATCAGCTAGCCTATTACAAGGCAACATGGTGCCCAAAATACGATCATTGTTTTTCAAAGGAGAAGCAGTTTAATCCAGGCTTCCGATTCACGCTTGGTCACCAGCCTGGCTTGATGGTTGTGGGTCATCCCGTGCCGCTTCATCTCTAGTTTCTCTACCCAGCAGCTGGAAATCAACTGTTGTCCAGTCGATTCCCATTAATGCTCGAAAGACAGCTTCATCATGGATCAGCAACGACGGTTCAATATCGGGAGCATAAGTATGCTTACGGATTTGAGGGATAAGATTTTCCGCTTCATGAATTGGTGCAGCTACTCGCTTGTTTTGATTGTCATAATGAGCTTGATAGTGAGACAAGTCTTCTTCTTTAGCCAATTGACAAGCTAGCGGACGCACCTCCCGGTTTATTGCTCGCAGATCCGCTTCACCAAATTCTGACCCGTCTTCTTTAGGCTGGGATATCCCTGAGCCGCTTCAATAGGATCAAAATCTGGCACCCAAGCTTTTGCCCGGATTAAGGTGTTGATCGCGCCGGTTCGGGCAGCAGATTTCTTCAGCTCTTCAACCAGGGAAGGAAGCACTGACAGTTTCTGCAGAGTGTCTTGAATCAAAGTGGGCGCTGGTTTGTTGGGGGATGCAGTACAGATGATCCGCTGCGCACCAGTATACAGTTGTTCGATCAATGTATAGGCAGCCTTCAATTTCTTCCGCACATCTGACCCCAGATGACCAATGCGTCTCCCTGAAGTGTCACAAAGGATTAACAAACCAGTAGCTCTATAAGACGGTTGAGGTAATCTATAAATCAAACCAGCTTACCAAAGATAGCAGTGGTCATGGCATGCACATGCCGCTTTATGCTGGCCAATACGTCCGCCACCGGTTTAAGTGCAGCCTCGGCATCTTGTGCTCGTTTGGTTAAAGCGGATTTTTCAATGATCCAAACCGCCCGTTCTTTCTTAAAGCCCTCCTTGAGCTGTTCCATGGAGCTTAAAGCGCTGGTTAACTCCTCTTTGGCTTTGGAGGTTTCAGCTTGTTGGGATTTCACATTTTCTTTGAGATCGGCGACTTGGCTTTCTTTCGTCTTCAGCTCAGCCTGCATGCAGACAGTTATACGATTCAGCAAAACTGTACAAGGATTAAAGTACCAACCACATAACAAGTTATGCACTTGGCACTTGGGGGCTACTGCATATTTGATCTTCATCTTTCAATTGCTTACAAAGTCCCAAGATCAATACAAGTATTCAACTTGGCACTTGGGGGCTAATGGCTATTCGCTCGTATGTATTCTGATGCAGCAATCTCAATTACTTAAAGTCCCGGTTTAACTACGCTAAGTTGAACTGGCCCGTGGGGGCTAGGAGAGTCAGCAAGAATTGAAGCATACAAACAGGAAAGAGCATATGGAAGTTACCTCATATTTATCTTTCATCATGTTAACCAGACCGGCTTCATAGTCACGACTGGTATACAGCCGGTTCAGGTAGCCGGAATGGATATCTTGGGCGTTCAGAGCAGCGTAAGTCGCCAGATCAGCATTCCACTTGCCTTTGCCAAAGGCAGCAAATTCTTCCTTGGCAGAATGTTTGGACAAAGCGACAGGATTGCTTGGTTCTGTGTGGCCAGTGCCAGTAATGACAACCTCATCATCCTTGGTATCGCCGGTTTGCACTGGGCTATTGGCTTGTTAGTAGGCTTTGTTGGACCGGTGGATTTCTCAATCCGGATAGAGCTTGTGGGCTGATTGACAGGATTTGAGATATCAATAGGTCTATCTTCAGCAATAAGATCGTGGTCTTGCTGCGGTGGATCATTGGGTATATCCTCAGGAATAGCCACTTCAAGATCTGGTGTCTTGCCCGGTTCAAGGACGGCATCTTCTTCGGCCGCTTTGTCTAGCCTAGACTTCTTGCTTGGCCTAGGTTTGGCCCTGAAAGGAATAACAAAATCAAATACAACATATGTTCCAAGGCGATGTGCTGCAAATATTATGATAAGTATAGCTTACCCAAGCACCGTTTTGAGCGGTGGCAGCTGAGTAGCCGATGACTCGCCAAAGGATGAGTGGGAAGTAACCTGGTAATCGGAGTCAGATGGATTAAGAGGTTGGCGAAAGCAGCCCACTTTAGGACAAGCACTAAAAAACAAATTAGAGACCTCTGAACGGCGTTTCCAAACCGTACTATTCGGTAAACCGGCGGAGGTAACTACCTGGCCGCTGTGCCGGGTTGTGCGACGAGCTTCGTGCTGTTGGGTCTTCATAAGAAATTTGGGATCCAAATAAGCAAGAGGATGTGAAAATTTAACTTTCCGGTTTGCCTGACAGATTTTTAGTGAAGGCAAAGGTTCTGAATCAGAAGAGATAATAATTACCTCTACAGCATCAGCATGGCTGGCTTCGGCATCATCCTGACAAATATCATCATCAATAAGACGCATGAAGATTAAGCCAAGTGAGTCAAGCCCTACCTCAAGGTCCGGATTATCCATGTCATCATCAGGGGCCGGGTTAGAGGATGCAGTGGTTCTTTTCCTGTGGGCAGTCTTCTTCACAGCTTTAGTCTTTTGCCGGGTTGCTCTTTCCGGTTTGGCTGGTTTTTCTGGTTTCTCCTGCTGTAGTTTCTTGCTCCAAAACGGATCATTGCCATGGTTACACAAACACTGATATTAAACAATGACCAGATATATCAATAGCAGATTAGCAAAAAGAAAAGTAAAACTCTTACAGCTGGCGGTTTGTTGGTGGCACAAAAGGGAAGCAGGCCAGTTTTAGCACAGATGTGTTCCGGTTCATTCAGCATCTTATTCACACCCTCTATGATTTCTTCATCGGTGAGCTGGATGTTGGAATGTCGCAGTTGGTCATCAACACTGCCAGTATACTCGCACATCAAACTGGAGCAGTGACTAAGGGGTAGTATGCTCCATGATATCCAACAACGGGCGAGGTCAAACCCTGTTAAACCGTTGGCCATAAAGGCTCTAAGCTTCGATAATTGAGGAGCATATTTGCTTCTCTCCTGGGCAGTCAACCTTTGTGGAAAGGGGTGTGTATTGCTAAGTCGCTCCGGACGAAAGCCAGGCAAGGGATTTTCACCAGCAGGGGAGGTGTCTTTGCAATAGAACCATGTTTGATTCCACTATTTGGGGTGGTTGTGCAGTTTGGCATGAGGGTATGTGACTTCTTTCCTTTTTTGAATCGCCACACCACTCAACTCCGTATTGGAGCCGTCAGTAAATTCAGTATGGCAGTTTAGATGGAAACAGTCTCTGAACAATTCCACTGTGGGCTCCTCTTGAAAGAACGCCTCATAGAGCACTTGGAAGTGACACATGTTTGTAACCGAGTTGGGGCCAGTATCTTGTGGATGGAGTTGAAAATCGGCTAACACGTCCCAGTAAAATTTAGAACCAGGCGGCTTAAAGCCCCGGGCTAAGTGATCTTCGAAAACGACGACCTCTCCTTCTTGAGGTGTGGGAGGGCATTCATTGCCAGGAGCCCTCCAATGGATGGTATCTTTACTGCCTAAGGCGCTGAAAGTGCAACTATCCCTAGGTGGTTTTGGTAATTCATAACAACATATAGCTCATTGAGCTAATGCTATTCCAAGATGAGTATTTCAGGAAAGCTCAACGATTGGCATGGCATGGATGTGAAAGTGGAACCCTCAAAATGCTAATGACAAAGGATTGGCTCAAGCTCAAAAGCTCAAGACTCTTCATTTTATATTTAGTGATCCAAGATCACATTGAGTCTTTAGGAAAAGCCAATACTATCAAGGAGGGATGAGGTGTTGCTTAATGAGCCTCTTGCTTCATGTGCTTAGTGATATGCTCCAAAACCCTCAACTACTTTCCCATATCCACATATGACCTAAACCCTAAGCCAAACTCGGTCCTACCGATTCTTCCTATCCGGCGCCATCGAGTTTCACTTGTCATAAGCCACTGCCAAACCCTAGCAATTCGGTTCTACCGATAGGGATCTCGGTCTCACTGAGATGGGACTGCAAACTCTCTGTTTCCCTTTCGTAACTTTTCGGTCTCACCGAAAGAGCGAATCGGTCCCACCGAGATTGCAATGTAAATTCAGTGTTTCCTTTTTGTAACTTTTCGGTCTCACCGAAAGAGCAAATCGGTCCCACCGAGTTTGCCTGACCAACTCTCTGGTTAGCTAATTACCAAATTCGGTCCCTCCGAGTTTGTGTAATCGGTCTCACCGAGATTACGTTATGCCCAAACCCTAACCATATGGGTCCTACTGAGTTGCATGTCAGTCCCACCGAAAATCTCTAACGGTCACTAGGTTTACATTTTCGGTCCGACCGAGTTTGTTGATTCGGTCCCATCGAGATTGGAAAACTGTGTGCAACGGTGGATTTTGTGTGGAGGCTATATATACCCCTCCACCTCCTATTCATTTGTGGAGAGAGCCATCAGAACACATACACAATTCCAACTCATATGTTCTGAGAGAGAACCACCTACTCATGTGTTGAGACCAAGATATTCCATACCTACCATATGAATCTTGATCTCTAGCCTTCCCAAGTTGCTTTCCACTCAAATCTTCTTTCCGCATAATCCAAATCCTATGAGAGAGAGTTGAGTATTGGGGAGACTATCATTTGAAGCACAAGAGCAAGGAGTTCATTACCTACACACCATTTGTTACTTCTTGGAGAGTGGTGTCTCCTAGATTGGCTAGGTGTCACTTGGGAGCCTCCGACAAGATTGTGGAGTTGAACCAAGGAGTTTGTAAGGGCAAGGAGATCGCCTACTTCGTGAAGATCTACCGCTAGTGAGGCAAGTCCTGTGTGGGCGATGGCCATGGTGGGATAGACAAGGTTGCTTCTTCATGGACCCTTTGTGGGTGGTTGCTTCTTCGTGGACCCTTCGTGGGTGGAGCCCTTTGTGGACTTGCGCAACCGTTACCCTTTGTGGGTGGAGCCCTCCGTGGACTCTCGCAACCGTTACACTTTGTGGGTTGAAGTCTCCATCAACGTGGATGTAGGATATCACCACCTATCCGAACCACGGGAAAAACATCCGTGTGTCCAATTGCGTTTGAATTCTCCAAACCCTTCCCTTTACATTCTTGCAAGTTGCATGGTTTACTTTCTGCTGCCAATATACTCTTTGCATGCTTGCTTGAATTGTGTGATGATCGCTTGACTTGTCCTACAATAGCTAAAATCTGCCAAGAACTAAAATTGGGAAAAGGTTAAGTTTTTATTTAGTCAAGTAGTCTAATCACCCCCCCTCTAGACATACTTTCGATCCTACAAGTGGTATCAGAGCTTTGGTCTCCATTTGCTTTGATCTCCATAGCTTTTGGTGGTCATAGCCTTGGTTTCACAACCTAGGAGAGTATGGCGTCTAGCGAGGCAAATTATCACCATAGAGGTCTTTACTTTCATGGTACTAATTTTGCTAGTTGGAAGCATAAAATGAAAATGCATATTCTTGGACATAACCCCGCCGTATGGGCTATTGTGTGTGTTGGTTTGCAAGGTGACTTCTTTGATGGGAAAGAACCAAACCGTGAAGCTACCGCGGAAGAGTTGAAGATGTTGCAATACAATGCTCAAGCTTGTGATATTCTCTTCAACGGATTGTGCCCCGAAGAATTCAACAAAATCAGCCGTATTGAGAATGCAAAGGAAATTTGGGACACTTTGATTGATATGCACGAAGGTACCGACTCCGTCAAGGAATCCAAGTTGGATGTGCTTCAAAGTCAACTTGACAAGTTCAAAATGAAGGATGGTGAAGGTGTCGCTGAAATGTACTCTAGGCTTGCTCTCATCACAAATGAGATTGCCGGCTTAGGAAGTGAAGAGATGACCGATAGATTCATCATCAAGAAGATTCAAAGAGCCTTGGATGGAAAATATGATACCGTGTGCACATCGATCCAAATGATGCCCAATTACAAAGATCTCAAGCCAACGGAAGTGATTGGAAGAATTGTTGCTCACGAGATGTCACTTAAGGATAAAGAGGAACTTCACAACAAATCAAGTGGTGCCTATAAAGCCTCATGTGAAGCCCCTACATCATCAAGTGAGAAATAGAACTTCAATGAAGAATTGAGCTTAATGGTGAAGAACTTCAACAGGTTCAACAAGAGTAGAAGCAAAGATAGAAGCTTCAAGTCAAGGCCCTACAATGACAAAAGATCTTCTAGTCAAGAGCGAAACTGCTACAGTTGTGGAAGACCGGGACACTATTCCAATGAGTGTACGGCTCCCTACAAGAGAAGAGAAGATTCTCCAAAAAGAAGAAGCAAAGAATCACCACCAAGAGAGAGAAGGAGTAGAGGTGATCGTTATGAACGAAGATACTCATAGACAAGCAAGAATTCGGAAAGGAAGGAAAAATCATCAAGGAGCTACACAAGACGAAGACATCAAGCTCATGTTGGTGAATGGGTATCCGGCTCCGACTCCGACAGCCACTCCAAGAGAAGTTATCACTCCGACTCCGAAGATACTCAAGATGAAGGTGTTGCCGGTCTAGCACTTGTGTCAACCAACTCCTACGACATATTTGACTCACCAAATGAAGGAATTAGAAGATTCTTCATGGCCAAAGGTCCTAAGGTAACACACCCCGAGTATGTTGATTTCAATAGTGATGAAGATGACTTGTTAGGTGATGATTTGCTTGGTGACAACTCTAGTGATGAATACTATGATGAAACGTCAATTAATCATGCCAATGAAGATAAAACGAATGACAATGATAAGGAGAAGATTGACTCTCTAACTAAAGAACTATCACTCTTAAGTTAGCTCATGAAACTATCTTCGAAGATCATCGAGAACTTTTAAGAGCTCATGAGAAATTATGCTTTGAAAAGCTCAATCTTGAGCAAGAGCATGAGTTCTTAAAAGCAATCAATGATGATCTCCGCAAGAAAAGTTCTTCTCACATTGCCAAGCGTTTAATCTTATCCACTTACATGCCTCAAGTCAAGTCTAATAACAAGAACAAGAAAGATTCTTCCTCTAGTAGTAACAATGATCATGCTAAATCCAATATTGTTGCTTCTAGTAGTTCTCTTGATTCCACTAATGATTCTCTTAGCCAAGTTACACTTGATCAAGAAAATAGCTTATTGAAGGGAATTATAGAGAAAGGAGTGTACAAAAGCCTTGCCGGGAGTAAGCAATTCGAGGAAATTGTGCGCAAGCAAGGAATGCACCGGAAGAATCAAGGTGTTGGTTTTGAACGAAAGTTCAATGCCAATGGAGTTGAGTGGGAAGAAGATCAATACCCCAAGAAAAAGTTTGTTCCTCAACAAGAGAAGTATGATACTTCTTTCAAGGGGACACAAGCTCAAGATGATCTTCCACCACAAGACTACAAGCAAAAAGGCAAGGACAAGCTTCAAGAGGAAATTGATGCATTTGAAGAAGCTCCTAAGACCTTAGTCAAGTGGATTCCCAAGACTACTTCAAGTTCCACTTCATCAAGTATGACTACAACTCCAAGGATTCCCATCAAGATGGTGTGGATCCAAGAGAAGAAGAACTAGAGAGTTCTTGAGGGTGACTCCGCCAACATACTTCACTCTTATCATTTTGGCAAGAACAAGTGCAATCAACTTCCACATCTTGCACTAGTTCAAGGAGTCACAAACCCTCTTGTTGGTAAGACAAGGGACAAGATAACCTAAAAGTTTTCATGGACATCATCTTGTGTGTGCATCACTCTATGTCTATGGATATCCTTGTTTGTTCCTTGTGGGACTAACCCATGTAGGTATTGAAAGTGCAATTCACTCAAATGGATAGCTCCAAGTGATCTACATCAACATTGAGCATCCACATCTTCGACATCTACATGAAGTCATCATCGACAAAACCCGAGGTTAGTTCATCCCTCTTAGGGGGGATATCACATCTAGGGGGAGCTTTACTCTAAGACTTGAGCTAAAGCAACTCTAACGATGTGAACACAACAATGCTTTATGTAAAAGTGGTAACCCCACTTGAGCTTAAACGATGAGTATGACCTACGATCAAGTGTTCTCACTTGACTCCTAAGTCAATATACTCATATATAGATGAACTAGTCATCGCAAATTGCTTGATAGATGCTAGAATTGGTTGTGCATGCCTTGTCACATGTTTCATTTGCCATCTTATTGTGTGAGCATGCTGGTTGCATATTTTACTCATTCGAGGACATCCACTTGTTGCTTTGATTGTTTGGTTTTATTTCCTTTTGCCAAGTGGATGGACAAGAGTGCCTAAGAACCTCCTCTAGCTATCTATGCTTTTCTCGTCTCAAACTCTATTCATGCTGCATCACAAAATTTGATCAAGTCAGATTCGAACCACTCTGTGTGAGGAGCGCTCAGAGTCCCCGATTCGTCATAGACTTAAACTTCCAAAACCTCTTTATGATTCTCGGTCTGACCAATACCCCACTTTCGGTCCTACCGAGATCACTAAGTTGATCTAGGTTTTCGATCTCGGTGCAACTGATTTGAACATTTCGGTCACACCGAGTTTCATTAACTGCTTGCAGTTATGAATCTCGGTGCCACCGAGTTGTTCCACTCGGTCACACCAACAGGGTCGGGCTATATATAGTCACGGGCAAAAATTTGTAAATTTCTCCGAACCCCTTCGCCCGCGCGATAGCCTGCTCTGCCAACGTGGTCTCCGGATCGTCTCCTCGCCGCCAGCCGCCTCCAGTCACTGGTCTCTGTCGCCGTCAACGGGAATTCTACCCCACCGTTGCCACCATAGCGAGTCTCCGCCGAACTAGGGGTCAGCAGTCAGAGTTTGCAACATGTCTGATCAGAGTGACAGCCAGAACTTGTTAGAGCAGCAAGTGCAGATGAGTGAGGGCACTAGTCCCTCCAGCTCTTCAGATGATGGCAGCAGAAGTACTCCTAGCAATCTGCCAAAAGCTGCCACCAGACAGAGGAAGAAGAGAACTTCAGATTCTGAGGATGAAGATTATGTGGCAGAAGAGGAAGCCACATCAAAGAGAGTTGAGCTAGCTCAAGGCACAAAGCTAGGCTTAAAGATCAAAAGGCCAGCAGGCAGGCAGCTTATGTCAAAGGCTAGAGCTTCGACTGAAAAGCCTGCACCCAAAGAGCCAGTTGCTGCTGAAGGCAAGAAGAGGAAGGAAAGGGTCAAGAAGACCGTAGCCAAAGTGCTTGGAAAGGCTTCCATTATGGAAGAGGAAGAGGAAGAAGAGGTTGGTGCACCAGCACCTAAGGCACCCAAGCTAATGGGTGATGCTATCAAATCAGGGGCTACTGCATCTAAGCCCAAGGCTGCATCAAAGGTCAAGACAACACCAAAGAGAAATACAAGGAGCATACCTGCTGCTGAGAAGAACAAGGCCCCAGTGCCTGAAGCTGCTGACAAAGAGGATGAAGAGCATGTTCTCAGAAAACTCAAGCCCAAGATCCCAGACCACAATGATGCTCATCCTGTGGCTGAGGATATGAAGCTCAGGAGAGACTGAGGGCTCAGGAAGTGGAGAGAAGCAGATCAGTATGCTTCAAGGTGAAGGACTGCTGTGGACTACAGATTTCATACCAAGGAACAGCAAGATTTCTATGAGACAGTGCTGCTTGATAAGAAGCCAATTGTTTGTGACATGAGATGGGTCGACTGGACCTACATGAAGGAAAATGAGGAACACTACCCTGGAGTGTATGACAGCTTTAGTGCTTGTGGAGTTGCAGACTTTGTTGGGCAGAAGCTCACAAAGTGGAATGAGGAGCTTATCATGCAATTCTACTCCACAACACACTTCTACTCAGATGGGAGGATTACATGGATGTCTGAAGGTACGAGGTACCAATCCACAGTTGCTGAATGGGCTCAGCTGATTAATGCCCCAGAGGAGCAAGCAGATGACTTGGACATTTATGCCAAGAAGAAGATGGACCACAACTCAATGTCCAACATGTACAAGGAGATTCCCAATGAAGCTCTTGATACTTTCAAGTTTGGGTCTGTGCATTATCTTTTGTCAGGGATGCCAACTATAAATTGGATATTGAGGCACACTCTCTTGCCCAAGTCTAGAGATGACAAGATGATAAGAGGCCATGCAATCAATTTGCTTCATGTATTTTATGTACCTCAGAAATTCAAAGTCATGAGCCTCATAGTAGAGACTATCAAGAGGACTGCAGCAGACAAGAAGAGGAGTTGTGGGTATGCCCCACAAATTTAGGAGCTCATTAACTCCAAGATGGGCACGGGCATATACTTGTTGGACAAGGAACACTTGCCCATCCGTCTAGATTTTGAGGACAATCAAGTTGTGATGACTGAAAATGAACCATCATCTGCCCAAGCTCAAGCAAAGAAGGAGAAGGCAAGGAAGGAGAAAGCTGCCAAGATGCCAACTCAAGAGGAGGCATCTGAATATTTCCTGAAAACCAAACAAGAGCAGCTTGGTTACCTAATTGCATCCACCCTGCGGATTGAGAAAGGACTAGCCACCCTAACTCAGAACCAGGCAAGCCTAGAGAGAATCATGGAACAAAAGTTCTATGACATGGATGTCAAGGTGACAGAGATTCAGACTGCAGTGGAGCAGCTCCAAGATGATATGCAGGAGAGGAAAGGGAAGACAACCACTGATGCCTTTGCCAGAGTGCCACGAGGTCCGAGGTCGTCTGCAGTGCCAGTTCCTGACACAAGAGCAACTGCCTCAGCTCCAGCCGTAGCACCAGCCCAACCAGCTCCGGCATCTACTTCAGCTCCAACTCCAGCGTCTACTTCAGTGTCTACAGAAGCCTTCGTCCTTGGAGTGATCCGGACTCCACCACCACTAGAAGATCAAGCCTGAGTGTCGATCTAGCACTATGCATTTTCTAGGAACTTTTTGGTAACTTGTTGCCAAAGGGGGAGAAAAATGTATAGATCATAGGCTTCGAGAGAGAGAGTGTTGCTTTTTTCTCTCTTGCTTTATTTGGTGGTTTTTCGAACTTTGTTTGCTTTTGAGTGCTTGGATACTATGTCATCGCTTGTGAGACATTGATGATCATGTGTTTGATCATAAGCTACACTTAATGCTTGCTTAATGCTATTATCTTATCTATCTTATCTGATCATTCACTATTCTTGGTGATGAGTGCATGTATTTCATTCTTATCATTTTAAGCGCTCCACCAAGATGTATGTGACATGGAAGAGTAACCCATGACCCTAACTCCTTGTGCATTTGCAGTCCAAAGCAAATTTTAAATATGCACAAATTTAGGGGGAGCTCTTACTTGTCACATACTTCTCAAAGCGACGATATATTTCATGCTTATTATCATTTGTCGAAGCTTTGGTCTATATGTTGTCATCAATTACCAAAAAGGGGGAGATTGAAAGTGCAACTATCCCTAGGTGGTTTTGGTAATTCATAACAACATATAGCTCATTGAGCTAATGCTATTCCAAGATGAGTATTTCAGGAAAACTCAATGATTGGCATGGCATGGATGTGAAAGTGGAACCCTCAAAATGCTAAGGACAAAGGATTGGCTCAAGCTCAAAAGCTCAAGACTCTTCATTTTATATTTTAGTGATCCAAGATCACATTGAGTCTTTAGGAAAAGCCAATACTATCAAGGAGGGATGAGGTGTTGCTTAATGAGTCTCTTGCTTCATGTGCTTAGTGATATGCTCCAAAACCCTCAACTACTTTCCCATATCCACATATGACCTAAACCCTAAGCCAAACTCGGTCCTACCGATTCTTCCTATCCGGCGCCACCGAGTTTCACTTGTCATAAGCCACTGCCAAACCCTAGCAATTCGGTTCTACCGATAGGGATCTCGGTGTCATCGAGATGGGATTGCAAACTCTCTGTTTCCCTTTCGTAACTTTTCGCTCTCACCGAAAGAGCGAATCGGTCCCACCGAGATTGCAATGTAAATTCAGTGTTTCCTTTTTGTAACTTTTCGGTCTCACCGAAAGAGCAAATCGGTCCCACCGAGTTTGCCTGACCAACTCTCTGGTTAGCTAATTACCAAATTCGGTCCCACCGAGTTTGTGTAATCGGTCTCACCTAGATTACGTTATGCCCAAACCCTAACCATATCGGTCCTACCGAGTTGCATGTCTGTCCCAACGAAAATCTCTAACGGTCACTAGGTTTACATTTTCGGTCCGACCGACTTTGTTGATTCGGCCCATAGAGATTGGAAAACTGTGTGTAACGGTTGGATTCTGTGCGGAGGCTATATATACCCCTCCACCTCCTCTTCATTCGTGGAGAGAGCCATCAGAACACATACACAATTCCAACTCATATGTTCTGAGAGAGAACCACCTACTCATGTGTTGAGACCAAGATATTCCATTCCTACCATATGAATCTTGATCTCTAGCCTTCCCAAGTTGCTTTCCACTCAAATCTTCTTTCCACATAATCCAAATCCTATGAGAGAGAGTTGAGTGTTGGGGAGACTATCATTTGAAGCACAAGAGCAAGGAGTTCATTACCTACACACCATTTGTTACTTCTTGGAGAGTGGTGTCTCCTAGATTGGCTAGGTGTCACTTGGGAGCCTCCGACAAGATTGTGGAGTTGAACCAAGGAGTTTGTAAGGGCAAGGAGATCGCCTACTTCGTGAAGATCTACCGCTAGTGAGGCAAGTCCTGTTTGGGCGATGGCCATGGTGGGATAGACAAGGTTGCTTCTTCGTGGACCCTTTGTGGGTGGTTCCTTATTCGTGGACCCTTCGTGGGTGGAGCCCTTTGTGGACTCGCGCAACTGTTACCCTTTGTGGGTGGAGCCCTCCATGGACTCTCACAACCGTTACCCTTTGTGGGTTGAAGTCTCCATCAACGTGGATGTAGGATAGCACCACCTATCCGAACCATAGGAAAAACATCCGTGTGTCCAATTGCGTTTGAATTCTCCAAACCCTTCCCTTTACATTCTTGCAAGTTGCATGGTTTACTTTCCACTGCCAATATACTCTTTGCATGCTTGCTTGAATTGTGTGATGATTGCTTGACTTGTCCTACAATAGCTAAAATCTGCCAAGAACTAAAATTGGGAAAAGGTTAAGTTTTTATTTGGTCAAGTAGTCTAATCACCCCCCCTCTAGACATACTTTCGATCCTATAGGCGCCGATCAGGACTAAATCGTTCAGTTCAGCCTCTGTGACGCGAGAAGGAACCCAGTTGCACTCATATACTTGCTTGGCCATGATGAAATCTACAAGGTAGATGATCCCGGTTCAAAAATGTTAAACCGGAGACAGATCTATCTAAACCAGAGTTTTATGAAGCAACAACAACTGGCGGTTGAACAAGGGGACTAATGGTATATGCCGGTTAGGCAATTTTTTCTACAAAGTTAAACCGCCTGGTCTAAACATTGAAGCATATGAGTAAGTTTACAGAAACAGATTTCACAAGACTTCTCTACAGCAACGGATCTGAAGCAAGTTCAGAAAGGAAGGAAAATATTCAATGTTCAAAAAAGAATAGTACTGAATCAATGGGCAGAGATACATATAGATCTATGGTCTCGAGGCATGAAACTGAAGGCGGATGCTAAAACCTACCGCTGCACAGAGCAAGGATTCACATATGCATCTAGGAGCTATCGTATGAACACGGAACAGGCGATGAACACTAGAAGAACATGAAACCCTAGAACAGACCTGTGTTGAGAAGAGCAGAAGGCTTACCAGAGTTGAGGAAGACGCGGAAGGTTGCCGCGGTGCTCTGGTGCGTTCAGGTTGATGAAGTGGCCAAGGTTGGTGCAGAAGTTGATGGCGGCGGTGGAGCTCCGAGGATGGCAACGCGAGGAAGACTAAGAAGAAAGGCACGAAGGGGAGAAAAAGAAATGACCCTTCGGTCCTATTTATAAGGCAAGGGACAGGAGTCAGGCGCGAAAATCAAGGGGCTGAGGGTTTGGAAACGAAGATGTCGCCTTAATTGTCGCAGATCTATTAAAGTCATGTATAACAGGTGACGTCACGCTGGTTTACAACGACCAGAGAAGATGACATCACGGCGGTTCAATAAACTACAAGAAGATATTGAAGATGAAGATTTTCGCTAAAGGATTGACATGAACATGTTCAAATCAATCTGGGGCCTAATGTTGGGGATATTACTACTGGGCGTAAACCGGCCTATCTAGGCCGGGTTAACCTAGACAGTAGTTAAAAATGTTAAAGCCCGACAAGGCAGATGAGGGCTCAAGGCCCATGGTCGGTTCAAGGCCTGTAGCCGTAAACTGGCATTGATAGTTAACTTGTATTGTAAGTTAGGAATAAGTAGAGACCAAACCGGACACATCTATGAGCCGGTATTGGGACTCTGTGAACCGACGGGCATCACCTGATTATATAAGGGGATGACCCGGCGGCAGATCAGGAGAACAGACAACAACTCGAGACATAGGCGAAGCTTGTTTGCTCCCTAGTCATTGAAACCCCATCAATTCCATCACAACTAGACGCAGGCTTTTACCTTCATCGAAGGGGCCGAACTAGTATAAACTCTCTTGAGTCCCTATGTCCGCTTTAACCCCTTCAAGCTAACCCGTCGCGATGGCTCCACGACTAAGTCCTTTCTTTAGGACATCTGCCGTGATAAAACCACGACAGACATCGTACGGTCACTAGAGCTAGAATCGTCCATATTGACTAAGTTGACAAAGCCCTTCGTCCCCGTCAACTTAGTAGGCCCACAAGTCAGCCTGCCACTATATTGGGTCCCAGCTAACAGGGGGAGTATTCATTTTTTTGTGCGTAATAAGGAGGCACTTTCCTTGCGTGCGAATATATAGCTGGTGGGTCCAAGCTGTCAGCGGCGGTAACGTTTTTTTCGCGAAATACAGAGGCCCTTTCGGTGGGTCCCTGATGTCAGGTGGAGGAATCATTATTTTGCGCGTAATAAGGAGGCATTTCCTTACATGCGGTCGTGGACCCAGCTGTCGGCCTCTCCACGTAAAGTCCACTTCAGATGCATGTCGATCGTTGACCATGTTGACATGGCCGCGCCGAGAGCACCAGGGCGGTGGACGACGGCGAGGACTAGGAAGGGGACGACATGGAGGCATGGAAGACTCGGCAGTTGTTTCCCGCGCGGAGGGGAGTACGACTGTATGAGGGTTTACTGGTTCGTCTACCGTCGCCGGAGTATAACAACAGGTGTGGGTGAGTAGAGGGATGGCTAGGCCAGCGATGGAAGTACGGTCGGGCGATGAGGCCTGCGCGGCAGCACAGCCGGCCGCGAGGAGGATGGAGCAGGCAGTCCCGCCGGCGCTTGTTTGAGTGGCTAGAGCAGGAAGAGCAGAGATTGAAGAAGCACGACGGACGTTGGATGGACATCCAACAATCAGTGCTTCTGCGTCAACCTTTTTCTAGGAAAGCCTCAAATCTGTGGAAAACAGCATACAACCCATCTGCCATTATTTCTAATAATTTACAACCCATTTGCTAATTCTTAAGGTTTTTCTGGAGCCCATATTCTTTTTGTTAGCATTACATCCCATATTGTGGCAATGGTTAAAAAATTATACAGAATTTTGCATATTTCGGTGCGGTCCGAACTGTTTTTAATCCCGAAATTTTGACTCACATTCAAACTGATTTAAAAAATAAATGTATATCAATATAAAATCTAACAAATTCTCCACGCATAAAAATTAATGTAATTTAAAATCTTGAAATGAAAAAAAAGATATTTGAAACTAATTGCCGGTTTGATGCGTTTTAAAAATGTACAACCCATTTCTCATTACTGATGGGCCATTTTCTCGGCCAACCGAATGAAAGCTCTCCTCGTCTTGAAAGATTTGCAGCCCAACAGGCCTGACAAAGCGACTTACTTGGCAAATCACAAAAAAACTGGGTTGTGGCCGTGGACCCAACTATCAGCCTCTCCACATACAGTACTCTTCTGATGGAAGTCGTTCCTTGACCACGTTGACCACGCCGCACGGAGAGCACCACGGCGGTGGACGACGGCGAGGCCTAGGAAGGGGATGACGCGACAGTGGAAGCCCGCGCGGAGAGGACTACGAGGGTTCACTGGTTCGGCTGCGGTGTGAGGCTGTCGTTGCCACAGGGTCTGGCCAGCGGTGGGAATAGTAGGGGGCGGTGAGGCCTCTGCGGCAGCACAGCCGGCCACGGGAGGCAGGAGCATGCAGGACGACCAGCGCTGCTTTGGGCGGCTTGAGCAAGAAGACCAGAGGTTGAAGAAGCACTACGGCCGTTGGATGGACATCGTACGGTCACTGGAGCTAGAATCGTTCATATTGACTAAGTTTACAAAGCCCTTCATCCCCGTCAACTTAGTAAGCCCACAAGTCAGCCTCCCAGCAAGGTAGGTCCCAGCTAGCCGGGGAGTATTCATTTTTTTGTGCGTAATAAGGAGGCACTTCCAGTCGGTCCGAGCTGACAGCGAGGGGAACATTTTTTCACGAAATATGATGGCCCATCTCGTGGGTCCCAGCAGTCAGGGGGAAACAATTTTTTTCACAAAATACTAGTGGCCTGTCCGGTGGGTCCCCGCTGTTAGGTGGAGGTATAATTATTTTCCGCGTAATAAGGAGGCACTTCCTTGCGGCTGCCGTGGGCCCAGCTGTCAGCCTCTCCACGTATAGTACTCTTCCGATGGAAGTCAGTCGTTGACCACATTGACCACGCCGCACCGAGAGCACGACGGCGGTGGACGACGGCGAGGCCTAGGAAGGGGATGACGCGGAGCCGTGCAAGATGCGGTAGTGGATGCCCACGCGGAGAGGAGTACAAGTGTTCACTGGTTCGGCTGTGATGTGAGGTTGCCATCGCCGCAGAATAACAGGGGGTGTGGGTGAGTTGAGGGATGGCCTGGCCAGTAGTGGGAGTAGTATGGGGGCGGTGAGGCCTCTGCGGTAGCACAGCCGGCCATGGGAGGTAGGAGCAGGCGACACGGCAAGCGCTGCTTTGGGCGGCTGGAGCAAGAAGACCAGAGGTTGAAGAAGCACTATGGCCGTTGGATGGACATCATACGATCACTGGAGTATTGACTAAGTTGACAAAGCTCTCCGTCCCTATCAACTTAGTAGGCCCATAAGACAGCCCAACAATATGGTGGGTCCCAGCTAGCAGGGGGTATTCATTTTTTGGGCGTAATACGGAGGCACTTCCTTGCGTGCGAAGATATAGCTGGTGGGTCCAACCTGTCAGCGGGGGGAACATTTTTTTCGCGAAATACAGAGGCCCTTCCTGTGGGTCCTAGCTGTCAGGTGGAGGAATCATAATTTTGCATGTAATAAGGAGGCATTTCCTTGTGTGCGGCCGTGGACCCAGCTGTCAGCCTCTCCACATACAGTCCACTTCCGATGGATGTCATTCATTGACCATGTTGACCAGGCCGCGTCGAGAGCACCAGGGAGGAGGACGATGGCGAGGCCTAGGAAGGGAACGACACGGAGCTAGGGAATACTCAACAATTGTTTCCCACGCAGAGGAGTACGAGGGTTTACTGGTTTGTCTGTCGTCGCCGGAGAATAACAGCATGTGTGGGTGAGTAGAGGGATTGCTAGGCCAGCGATGGGAGTACGGTGGGGCCGTGAGGCCTACATGGCAGCATAGCCGGCCACGGGAGGAGGGAGCAGGCAGTCCCGCCGGCGCTTGTCTGAGCAGCTTGAGCATGAAGAGCAGAGATTGAAGAAGCACGACAGCCGTTGGATGGACATCCAACAGTCACTGCTCTCGTGTGTTGACTAAGTTTACAGGGCGTTGCATGTGCATCAACCTTTTTTATGAAAGCATACGCGTCAACATGTAGTAGGCGCACAAGTCAGCCTCAAATCTGTGGAAAACATCATACAACTCATCTGCCATTATTTCTAATAATGTACAGCCCATTTGCTAATTCTTAAGAATTTTTTTGGAGCCCATCTTCTTTCTGTTAGCATCACACCCCATATTGTGGCCACGGTTAAAAAGTATACGAAATTTTGCATATTTAGGTGCGGTCAACTGTTTTTAATCCAGAAATACCAATTCACATTCAAACTATTTTGAAAAATAATTTATATAAATATAAAATCCAAATAATTGTCCACGCATAAAAATCAATGGAATTTAAGATCTTGTAATGAAAAAAATTGAAACTAATTCCTAGTTTGATGTGTTTTAAAAATGTACAGCACATTTCTGGGCAAACTGAATGAAACTCACCTCGTCTTGAAAGATTTGCAGCCCAGCAGGGCCGATAAAGCATGTAGGCCTTGTTTGGGTATTTCTTTTTAGAAAAATAGAACTCGGCTAGCCATTTTCAGCAAGAAAAAAACACAACTGGGCTCATAATGTGGTAAACATAAATAAAACCCTGGCTAGACGGGCCACAACCCCCGCACAGCCTCGTTGTTACCCTGATCCATCGCTAAAACTAGTATAAATAACAACTGCTTGTTCCTCAAAAAAAACTACGCGACTTGCTGGCTCCCTGGTGTCAGCCGCTCGTAGTGTAATTCTCTCGTTTATTGACTACGTTGACAATGGCGTGAGCCCCAGATGTCCAACTATTAGGAGGAACCATATTTTTGGGCTTGTAATATAGAGGCACTTGCTTGCGTACTGCCATGAAGCTGGTGGGTCCCTACTGTCATCCACTCCATGTACAGTCATCTCATTGTTCCTCTCGGTTGTTGACGACGTTGACAACGGAAGAGGGCGGCGCACCGCGCACGGCGAGCGAACCAAGGCCGCAAGGCGGAGGACGACGGCGAGGCCTCGGACGGAATGAAAAGGAGCCGTTGAAGATGTGCCGGTCCAGTCGCAGGTGGAGGGGAGTACGAGGGTTGACTGGTTCAGGCACGGGTGCGTGTTGGGGCTGACGTCGCCGGAGAATAACAGGACATGTGGGGGAATAGAGGGAGGGACTGGCCAACGTTGGAGGGTATGTGCGGTAGGGCGGCGGAGGCGGGAGCAGGCGGACCCGACGGGGTGGTTTGGTTTGGGCGATTGGAGGAAGAAGAAGACAAGAGATAGAAGACACACGACAGATGTTGGATGTCAATCCAACGACTGGTAGGTAGAATCGTTTCTTGACTGGCTAGTAAGTCGACACCACCTTGGATAGGCTATTTCCTTGCGGGTCCCAAATGTCAGAATCCAAATCTGTCATGGTCATGCAGCCTTTCCTATGAAAATTTACAGCCGGCGAGAGTGATGTTATTTCCCTTGGTTTGGATTTGTTACAATATTTCACTCTAAATTAAACGAATGGCAAGCCATTTGCCTTGTTTCAAAGAAAATATGACAGTCACAGCCTAGTTGAAAAGGGCAGGAACATCTAACTCCAGCTTACAAACTGTACAAAAGCACGAGGGTTAATTGTTCATCGGGTTTACAAAAAAAACCAGATTGAAAAGGGCAACAACATCTAACTCCAGCACTGTTTTCGGCAGTCACAGTCAAATGGATCGGTCAGGTCCATAGAATGAGCATATTGGGTCGTAAAATTTACTGGATTATGACCACAATATGTTGTAAATAGAAGCCCGACACGTTCAGAAGCTATTTTGCCCACCTGAAAATCCTATTTTTGCACTTCGACATACCCATCCGTCAAAACCATGCTGCTGATAAACTTAAGCCTGAAGGACAATAGTAACCTCGCATTCAGCAGGAAGAATGTGACAAATCTTTTGTTTGCATGGTTGGCTACATATCGTTCTAGCGTTATTGTATTCAATTGAATCTCATGAGAAGTGAGAAAATCCCGATGCTTACGAATCCACCGATTGGTTATAACTTTCTTACCCCGTCCTGTTGCCTAAATAGACATGAAGATTGAAAATAGTTAAGGTCTAAAAGAAGAGCGTCGAAAGAGCAACAACTGAACGGTTAATTCTAGTACACTATATGCGGGCTTCCAATGTGCGTGAAATTATCACCTTTATATACAACTTCTCCAGACATGGAAAGCATTGTAGCAAGCCAATAAATCTTGTTCAGATCAAAACTATTCATTTGGATATATAAGATCTTGACAGAATCCAGCACCATTGATAGGCCATCCATGGAGAAACTCTTCACTGAGCATAGAACATAATATTAGTACAAAATGTGTACTCCAAGATGATATATAAATTATGCGCAGAAATTTAAAATGCAGCTTATGGTTACAAGTGTATATGATAATATAAAGTACCTGAAGAACTGTGGAGCCAAACACCATATTGAAATGAGCACAGAGATCATGTATTACACCCAAGGTCTCCAGTTTAGGCGTAGAGAGGACGGTTATTTGCAATGTTGAATAACTAGAATCAAGGATCAACCTTTGAAGTCAAGGGGCATCTTGGATGATGGGTTGCCTTCTGTCAAAAGAAATTCCAATTCTTACAAGGTTAGGCGACTTTATTTGGAGACGACCGATTCTAACTGTGAAAACAAGCACCAAGCACTCCAGCACAGGGAAATTGGAGTGGACGATGCTGTGCAATGAGGCCTCCGATATACGAACCCGCACAAGTGAAAGTTTCTTGAGAAATGGGAGTCGAAGGTTTAGTACCAGATTGTCTGGTAGGTAGCACTACGCAAAGGTGGCGGTGTGGAGAGAGGACAAAAACCCCGAGATGGACATCGGTGCTGAGGGCACGAGTTCATGGCATTTGGTATGTGGTATGTGATTTCCAGGGGAATAGTAGAACTCAAGTAGCTGTAGTTCTATGAATTCAGGGGATTCCAGTCTGGCGTCCACCGTGCAGGGCATGGTATGCTTGCTCAGGTAGCATGACGGGATGCAGAGGCTTTGAACGGAGCCCTGGTGGGAGGAGATGATGGCTCTGGGGATTTCAAAATCATTGAAGAGAGATAGCTAATGATAGTCGAGATTAAGGGGAACGGCGCGCCATAGAGGGCGCCACCGAATTGAGAGGACTTGGGTGCGGCAGCAATCCTTGGTGGGGAAAATTGAGATGATCTCCCCAAGGATGGCGTCCGGGAGATTGCTGATGCGGTCCACCCGAGATTCTACGGGTTCCTAGGATCCGGTGGGGGCGGGGTCGTCGCCTCTCCCCGCGCTGCCGGGTGCGGGATCTACAACAGGCGTCGCCGCTGGCGGGAGCCTCATCTTCTTGGCGCTGGGGTCAACCGACTCCATTTTCCTCGAGGGCATCGCGTCGCACTCACGGATTTGAGCAGAGTAACGAATGACAAGCCTAGTTGTAGTGCGAGCGAAGAAGAAGGGGAGTTGGGGGTTTTCTGTAGGAGTGAGGAAGAAGGGGAGCTGGGGTTTTCTGTAGGAGTGAGGAGAGGAATTTGGGGGTACGAGTGGAGCGAGATGACGTGAGGTGGGTGGGAGCGAGGAGGAAGAAGATCACCCAGGTTTTTGAATTGATTTTACTATTTACTAGTGTGGATGGGCTGTTTTGTCCTGGGACCCGAGAAACAATTACTACTAGTACAGTGGAGACACTCTACAGCTACCCAGAAAAACAATTACTACTAGTACAGTGGAGACACTCTATAGCTACCCAGAAAAACAATTGCTACTAGTACAGTGGAGACACCCTACCGCTTCGGGCTCCTCCTAGGTCATTGAAACGTCTCCCTCTACTGAATGTCGTTATACTTTTGTTCACCGACATGTGGGCCATGCAGCGCGCGGGCCCAACTGCCATCCACCAAATTAGAAGGCAGTATGCAGGCAGAGAGTCACCCCGGTCGTAGCGCGGCAGTAATGAGCCATTGTATCACAAAACCCCACCTCCCCACAGTCTAAGTTTGACGGACGAAGCAACCATCATTTCACTCTTCACTGAATCCCCTTCTCCCTCACCGTCTTCAAGAAAGGCAACACTTGCATTTGCCACTATTCTTCTCTCCGAATGAACGGAAGGTAAGCGGATCCGTGATGTTGGTATATTTTCGTTCAGAGGAAAAAAAAGGAACTTTTGCAAAGCAGTAACCGATCCTCACTCTCTTTTTTGTTTCATTGTCATTGCGATTGTGTTTTCCTTTTAGTGGACTCCTAGTATTCGTCAGTTTCATGATGGACCAAGGAGAACCAGGCAATGATCTACAGATATTGGAGCAGACGCGGGAGGCTGATCCCCACGAGACAGAGAGCTCCAAGAAGATGGAGGCAACCACCGAGGCGACCCCAGATACTGAGATGGTCAACGCCCCGTTTGAGGTTACAGCCCCCGTGGCACTGCAGGAGCAATTTTTCCCCCTTCAAGGATGTGTCCCCCCCCCCCACTGAGCTGACCAAGGTGATTTCCTTCTTTGCCGATCTCGATTGTGGTTTTTCATCTAAGTATGTGGTGATTTTTTTAGGAAAGGAAGTATGTGGTGATTAATAATGCAAAATTTTATTAGCTTCAATGACATGGTATACATAGTGGTTTAAATAACTTGTGTTTCTTATACTGAAAAGTAATTCAGAATTTGTTTCTGTTTCAATTAGAGCCCTCATGTAGACAAGGATTGTGTGGTTGTACATGTCACTCGCTATGAGGTGGACGACCTGAATATACGCACTGGGAAAACAGAGTTCTTAGGCTGTTGGATCTTGGAAGCCATTTGCAGTTATACCAATGAAGAGTTGTATTCCAGCCTCACTGTTGTTAGGCGTGTTGTCCAGGGTGTACTGAAGCACAAGAAGTTCAAAGCTACTCCTTCATTTGTGAGGAATACTGTTCTTGTCAAGCTTACACACGAAGATGACGTGGCATGCCTCCACGAACAAGTTTATCAGTGGCAAGGCCACAAGGTTGTCTTCATGAAGGTTCACAGTATTGAGCTGCTGCGGGACGTCCTCGATGATGTTCATGGCAAGGTCCGTCTTGTGTCCAACCCAAATTAGATCGAGGCATGAAATAGTTGCCCCTGCTAGTGTTTGATAGTAGTTTGGATTGTGTCTAATTATCCGAACCTTGCCTGTTATCGACCCCTCTAGGGCTAGTACTCTGTTTGAATCCGTCTATGGGAACTGCTGCTACTTTTGTGTGCCCGTGAATCATGTCAGAACCATCGTAATTGTTGCCAAAACAGATGCGTCCTCACTAGTTTTTTCATGAATATGGCATGGTAAGACATAAGTTGTCACAGTTTATCATACGAGCAGTGTGTGTTTTGATGAAATAGAGCACTCCTTCGAGAACCATGCGCCGACGTATACATAAGTACTTGTAAACACTGTTGGTGCTACCCCACTTATAAGCAGATGTGCAAAACACGGCACATTGGCTCAGCTCGCTTCAACACTATGCTATCCACCAGCTAACAATCAACAATCTGCTCTCTGACATATAAGCAACTACGTATCTTGTTATAGTGGTTCATACAGTTAATTGAGGCCACAATGTAATAAATTCCAAATGTTCACACGCTAGTCCAGCGCTCATGTGGAACACTCACATTAAACTCGTCTTCATAAAAAACTTGAAAAGCATAAGTTAAGCAAATTTATACATCTCAATGATTCATAGAACATAACAAACATATACTAGTTCACAACAAAAGACAAAGTTGTGAGAAGGTTTACAAATCAGGAAAAAACAAGCAAGGCTTCTCTCTAAGCAAAGGGCCTCCCGGCAGGCTTAAATTTCCTGGAGTTCACTTTGGTTTTTTCTTGTTACCACCATTCAGGGTTAGGTTCTCTCATTCCAGAATAACCAATTATAATTGTGGTATCAGTTGGAATGCTGAACTAAACCATGCAGTGTACTGACCAGCTGAAATGCTTGTGCATTCCACTAAATTTAAGCACTGCTATTTGCAGAAATAAGCAGACCACAATGCCTCTTGTCCGCGCACCTGTCCAAAAAACCGCCGTGCAGCCGTGCCAGCTAGTCCTTGGTCCATGGATGAACTGGTAGAAAGTGTATTCCGGACTAGGATGCAGTTGTTTTCGCTCATCCCTGCACTGCAATCAGGAAGTAAAACGTATGAATCAGCTTCTTTTAGATTGTGTTGGTCATTCTACCTTAGTTACAACCAATGTAGGGATACCTTGAAGATGGGAGGTTAGACGACGGCAGAGAGGGATAGCCATCTCATTTTGCGCAGTTGTACTAAAACTGAGGTGTGTGCTTTTGATTGCGCGGATAGAAACGATACGGAGACAGACATCCCGAAACGATATGGAGACAGACATCCCTGTTTGCGCAAATAAGATATACGGTTATTTAAACAGTGACAGATATTACTACTTTCCCCTGTTTCCTCTTAGAACCAAGTCCTAGATTCATGCTACAACTTTCCCACTTTCTTCCCTGTTTGAACCAACGCTTTGAGTCGACTGTATGAAATAGCTTTACTTCTAATCTACTACTACTATAATGCGGTAGTTTAGAAATTGGATTTACCACTCCATCTTTGGTTCTCCCGCCCAAACAAGCATTGGTTCAAAATCCACCATTCGTTTCCCCTCTCATGCATATCACTGCCATCCATCAAACAAAGGATGACATGATCTGACGGCTAAGAGCTGCCGGATTCGCTCCCGCTCCTTGTGCACATGGCCGACTCTGCTCTCCAAGTAAACAAATAAAGAAGTCCCCGTTGAATCTGGATTGCACCTACAGAAGTTGAGAAATGTCTAGAAACTGCTGCCACCTCCTCACATGCAAGTACGACAAGTTGGCAAATAGCTAGTACATTTTGGTTCCCCGTTGTCACCTGGGAAATAAACACTCTACTACTAACTTATATTTTTTAGATTACTGTAAAAATGGATTTTTTAGATGCCGCTATACTGCAAACTTTGCACTGTTCACATAACATAACATTGCATGGCTGATGCTAGCTAAAGTTTTATTCTGCTTCGAGAAATGTAATATTTTTATTATTCACAGAAAAAGTGTAATAGTCATACATAAGCTATACCTCAAGCTAATACATGACATGAGTGTCTGTTAGACCTAAATGACTTATTTAGTTTCACAAAATAGTCCATAAACATGCATGTAAACCGTCAAACAACTCTAGAACTATACATTAGTGGAACCCAGGAAATAGCATATAATAAAACTACAACTTTTATCTTGTAATCAAATTCTTACTTGGAACTCAGTTTGATTTGTGCAAGTGATTTGCTTCTTATTTCAGAATAGTCCTTAGATCATGCAAACAAACACACTATGATATCTACTCAAGATACGAGTACCCATTTCTCTCTCTAAAAATGAGGTATATGAGTATCTATCATACAGAACATAGATGCAAAGCACGTACCTTAGTACTCTGAAGTCTAGGTGGCTTTGGAACAGCGGACGAAAGTAGAAAAGGATCCACACGAAGGGAGCTGGGGCAGTAGAGCAAGGCAGGTTTCGAAGGAATATATACCTGAGGGTCGTCGGCATGTCACAAAGATGGCGTCGGGAGGCCGCATCTTGGCCACAATACCGTAGGGAGGAAGAAGGGGTCGGAGGCCCTCCCAAGCAGGCGCTCTCTCGGAGAGAATGGCACGGCCGCCAATCGGGACGCGCGGGCAGCTGTTGGTCTCCTCCCTTGCCGCCGACGACAGCGTGAACGATCCACCTACACCCCTGACCTGGTTGAGGTTGTCCGGCCGGATTTGTGACCAGCCGTGAGCTGAGAGAGAGTGTGGCCACCTATGTGTTGCTTAGATCTGGAGAGCATGAGAGAGTGAACGAGACGAACCCTAGTAAAGCAAGTGCTAAGGCTCCTGCTTTTATATATAGTGGAGTGATTTTGTTGTACCAGCTTCAAAAATGCACTCCTACGTGTACCCGCGAGTGGGTGTGAGAGAACTAGTGCATGCGTGCACCGCTTCTCTTCGTGAGAGTACAATATACTATGCCCAAAGAACGTTCGCCGCAAAAGTAATAGTACAAGTGTGTGACGTGTGAGCTAAAATAAAATGTGCGCGTCGTCTTTTGTTTTTTAGAAGTTCAAAGGGTAGGGTGTGAAGAGCACATATGTGCGTGACGTCTACCTGCAGATAGACGATGGGTGCGACGTGCGAGTTTGCGAGAGGACTCGGGAGAGTCATGACTCGTGAGGGTGCATGTGCGTGAGAGAGAGGGGGACATGTATCAATGCAATGCATGTGTCCGTAAATCATTATCCGACAAACGTTTGCCACAAGCCTTTTCCTGACGAACGCCGTAAGGACCGTTAGATCGGCATCCGACAGTGTCAGTTTTGCCTTGTCATTTAACAGAACAGCCACTCCTCCTACACACAAATCTTCCGCGTGAGTGTTAGCAACTGTCGTATGCTCCCTCCATTCCGAAATGCAGTGCATATAGCTTTATTGAAAATTCGAACCTCGCAAACTTTTACCGAGTTTTCGTGTACCAAATTGCACATGTAGAATACCATGTATATATCATTTCATTCATCTTCGAGAGGTAACTATAAAGTTGGGTGAGGAGTCTACAAAGAAAGACATCGTATCACCCGCATCAATTTCAAGCATCCTTTAGTGTCGAGGAATATCATAGGAACTCTGTATGATATGATTTTTATCAGATTTTTTTCCTTTAGAGCCAATTGGTTCATAGGAATAGATTCATATACTCCACATTTCAAAGGAAATAAACATGATATCATTTATATAGCTTTAGAGCCACTTGGTTCATATGAATGGATTCCTATACTCCCTTAATTTCAAAGGAAAATAAACATTAGCGTATATTCAATAGAAAAGTTCCTATGATATGAACCAAATCACATCTCTTTTCTAATCCCTCATAGGAATTGAGAAACATGTCATCTCTATATTCAATAGAAAAGTTCCTATGATGTGAACCAAATGACATATCTTTTCCAATCCCTACTCATAAGAATTGAGATGCTCCATGTCATCTCTTTCCCTACAACTTCCATGTATACATCTTCTATTCCTAAATAGATAGTACAACCCACTAGTAGCTTTTTTTCCAAAACATGCAACTATGGCACAAGAACTATATAGTGTGCCAATAACTTTGAAAGATGGTCGCTGGATGAAGCTAACCCGACAGTGTAGAGATAGGCAAATCCGAGCACTACTGGCCGTTGGATATCATAGACATTACACCAGATCTGCCACATGTACAATTTAGAAGACTCCATGGTTGAACTTAAGCATAATGCACAAACCTCAAAACACAAGCACTTCTCCTTTGTTCTAGAATCTTCTGTATCATATTTGATTTTTTTAAATGAATTGCCATTATTTGTTTTTTACTTTATGATTTAGTCCCTCCATTCCAAAAGAGATGACCCAACTTTGCACTAACTTTGTACAAAGTTAGTGCAAAGTTGGGTCATCTATTTTGGAACGGAGGGAGTACAATGCACAACACCATGAATCTTCACATTTTTATAAAACTAATTGATTTCGAATGAGATGAACTTTAAGAACTAAATGAACATCTACATCATGCATATATGACTCAAAGCTTTACATCCTATAGTGTGTATTTATTCATAATTTGGTTTCAAAATCTCATGTGTTCAATACGTGTGTACCTTACTAGTTTTGAGTAGAGTAGCAAATTTCACGCGGCCCCGGGTATATCGAAATGCAGGGCCCATGCATCATTGCCTTTTGGTCGAACCTACGTCCACAATTTTTTGTACGTACTATATCTCCACTAGTCCCCGAACCCAAAATGCTGCCTCGTTCCCGTAAAACCAAGCGGCCCACACATATTTAAGGCGTTGGCTCGAACCCGTTTACTACGACATGGCCCCGCACACCGTAGTACTCCTACAAACCCTACCGCCGCACTCATCATCGGTTTTATTCAAGAGGACGAGGAAGACGCCGATTTGTAGTGGAGGCGCTTTCACAAAAAAAAGGATCTATAGTGGAGACCCCTAATCTAGGGTGCCCTAGGTAGCTACCGCACACATCATTGTTTTCTCTTTTCTTCATGCTCTTGCGCCCTAGAGTGAAATGATGGTTGCTTCGTCCGTCCAGCTTAATGCGGGAAAGGTGGGGCTTTGTGATTTGACCCCTCGTCGCTCATTTTCTACTACTATGGTGCCTCCAATTCAAACCGCTACTCCGAACTGTAATTTGGTGCATCGTACGTGGAACAAGATGGTGGATGAGCCACATGTCGGCCAAAGGGGTCCTGATAAGTGTGTCGCCATTTCGTGTGCTGACTGACCCTGCTTGAGTTGCTACGCCAACACGACAGGAGCAGCCTACCACTTGGTTTTGCTCCTTGGTGAATCCCGACTATATTGATCTAAAAAGATACGTGCTGAACTACCCTCTCCGTCTCGGTTTTTTTATTTTTAGGTGTCTCGGTTTATAGGGCCTACACGTAGTTCTGGGTCATCCATTTGACTAACTAAATATGAGTTACTATGTCACAAAAAGTATATCATTGGATTCTTAAGCAGATGTAGTTGTATTTAAAAGTGGAGGGCGGGGCTTTTCCTGCGCGGTAGGCGGCGCGGCAGTTCCGCCTAGTCGATTCGACAGAGACGCGAGAAGACGAGGGAGTAGGCTGCTGCAAACATAGGGCTGTGTGATTTGATAGCGAGTTACTACTGGACAAGTGGGGCCCCGTGATGTGACTTGCCATTATCATTTTAACTGCGGCGCTACGACCGGCGTGTGTCTCCCAGATTCCTGACCACCTCCATACAGGTGCCTCTCCCAATGCTCCACCATGTAATAGAGGCTGGCTCTTGCATGAGAGCCCACTTCTCCACTTTTTCTTTGCCTCTCTTTCCTCCACATATGCAAAAATGACATGTAAAGTGCACTATTGTACTTACTTTTACTTGCTCCTACAGGTGCTTAAGCTTGCCACATAGGCATAAAGTCTGATGTGGCAAGTTAATCAAGAAGAGAGAGACTAGTTTGGTGACCCAAGGAAGAAACGGTGCTAAGCGTGTGTACCTAGGTGAAAAGACAATTTTGAGTCTATAGCTAATTAAATGAAGCAAACTTAGCAACACCATTTCATTGGAAGAGGTCACTCCTTGGCAAATGCAATAAATACACGTGCTTAGCACCGTTTCTTCCTTGAGTACGAAGAAAGAGATAGAGAGGAGTAAAAAATACACTTATAGCCAACCTTGTTGTAGTATGAGTGACTAAGTGATGACTATGTATGACATGCCAACACCAGATAGCCTAACGCACCATGTTAAATCTCCAAGGGCACGGTCGCGCGAGCGATGCGACAGTCGTGGTAGGCGCGACCATGATACGGGCTGCTGGCAGCCCTTGGATCTGAGATCAAACGGTCGCATGCTAAGTTGCTGAAAATTTGCAGAATAACCCTCCAGGATAGGATATTCACCCATAGGTCTAGAATCACGCCATGCAACCGTTTGATCTCAGATCCAAGGGCTCTCGGAAGCCCGTATCATGGGAGAATGGAAAGCCACTACCCTGCCGTTCGCACGCTGGCAGTTTGCTCCTACTCGTCCCCGCATGTCCTTCAATACTACGGCGGTTTGCTCCTAGTCGTCCCGTCCATTCACATTATGGCAGTTCCACTAATCCTAACCCTCCTCCCAAATCCATGGCTTCCCAAATCTCCACGATCAGCGGTGAGTACAAGGTTAGAACCATCACCGGCGATGAGTTCGACGTCATCTACACCAATTCTTCCGTGACGGTGAAAGGATACCTTTCTCGCTTCAGCCGCATGTTCGAAAACTCAGATGATGAGTGGGTCGCTGGGCTAGATGTTGAGTACACCACAATCCTGGGATGAGAGAAGGATCTAAAGGACGAAGAGAGGAAGAAGCCTGCCGTGATCCAGGTTTGCGTACATAATGTTTGCTTGGTCTACCACATATGCCATGCCGACGTTGAGTGCCAAGATTTTAAGAACTTCCTCAAGGACAAAACAGTGAAATTCGTTACTGTAGACTTTGGTAACGATAAAGAAGTCCTGCGTCGGATGGGCCTCATTGTAGGCAATACCTTCGACCTCCAGAAGAATCGGCTGGTGTCCTCTCGTTAGCCTTCAATGCTGACCCTGGGAGGAGCCATGGTTCATCCTTCGTACGGTAAAGTGGAGAAACCTCATTACACGTTTCATCATCATGCATGGCAGCAAAATGTACTAGATATAGACCACATCCACTACGCTGCAATGGATGGCTACCTTTGCTTCAATGTCTACAAGGGTTGGATGAAGAGCAACAGCCAAGTGTGCAGTTCAAGCAAAGAAGTATCGGCCAAGAGGAAGAGGGACAAGGACGAAGTCGAGGACGTGGACGAGGACTCCGAGTAAGGTGGCAGTGTCATTGCTCATGGTGGTTCTAATGCAGTGTCTACCGGAATAGTTGCAAAGTTTAATTTCAGGTGTGCTTAATTTAATTTGAGGGGTGTGTTGTGCTGAGCCCCCAGCAGAACTATGTTATGTTTCTTCTCGTTACTTTAACTCTTCAGTACGTACATACTAGTATTTCTTACATTTCATCTTTTAGTTGGCATAGTACTACCACTCGTTTCTTCATATTATATACGTACAATATATATGGCCAACATCATATAGCCAGTAGTTTAGTTGTCAAAGAATTTCAGGGTGCTTAGTTTTGTCAAAGAATTCCAGGATGCTTAGAGGGTGCTTGGATCCAAGGGACTTATTTTAGTCTGACTAAAAATAGTCACTTTAAGAGGCTAAAGTTCCAAGCACCCCTGACTAAAGAGGGGCTAAAACTAGTCTTGAGACTAAAAAATTTTAGTCAGGGGTACCCCTACTAAAATGTGGATTAGTCCTCTCTCTACTCATTTAACTCCTCTCCTTTAACGCAGGCGAGTTCTGGATTGGAGGGTTTGGAGGATAATAAATGCTCATTAACTTGATTTTATCCTTTTTAGTATTTGGATCCAAGCATGGGTGAGGCTAGCACGTTTTAGTCCCACTACTTTTTGTCATGGGACTAAAACATATCCAAGCACCCTCTTAGTTTTATTTGAGAGGTGGGTTGTGCTGGACACCATTATTGTGACTAGCCTTTTTAATAGTACTATATGCATAATTTGGCGACGAGCGCTCTCTATATGTACCACCTTTTTTTTAATTTCAATTTTTGCTCCATGGCGCAATCCATCGATAGTACTACTGTACAAAAGTATACATTTTTTAAAAGGCTAGTGTACTGTTCATCACATATATAGCCAGTTAAATTCTCAACCTAGAATGACGTGGACGCCATGTAGTAAACCGATACGGAGGAAGTATAGTAAAAATGAGGTGATTTTACCGAGCGATCGGCGGGGGAGCATGGCCTGTCATGCGGTCCCACGTGTCATGATGTACCAAGGCGATGCGCGTGTCCCTCTTGAGGCAGAAGCAATACTAGTACGTGGATTGAGATGATGGCGAACCTCAGTGTGAAATAATGGTTGCTTCGTCTGTCTGGGAAAGTGCGGCATTGTGATTTGACATCTCATTGCTCATTACTACTACTGGGTGCGTCCCCCCTGTTGTTCTACACTGTTATTTGGTGCTTGACACGTCGACCCGGTTGCTATATGTCCCACATGTCGGTGACAGGAAGTACATAATTCATGAAAGGGAGCGTCGACGGAGCAGTATACTACAGAATTCATGAAAGGGAGCGACTTAGTTTTTGAAAAAATCTATGTTTACGGAGTACATACCCACTAGGGTTTATAGGGCTCATCTAAAAAACATTTGTTTTCCCGTTTGATAATTCTCAATTCTACTATACTAGTGGTAGTACCATTACATGTTGGATTTCGAGGTGCGTTAGATCACCCAACGCAAGCAGTGTTAAGAGGAAACTAACCAATGCATGTACAAGTTCATGGAAATTTAGTGGTCATTCATGCATTCGTTCTAATTAATGCCTCGGTAAACATAACTTCTTGAGAAAAACGAGCGTACTAATTAATTGTGCAAAATACGAAACTAATTCGACCACACACCATCTACCTTGGTTGGAGAGATTTTGAAACTGAGCCATAAATTGGAAAGGAGGGAGTAGTAACTTTTGTCTCGATTACTATTTGTGGCCTTGTATAGATGCAAAATGTATTTTTTATAGTGGCCTTGTATAAGTAAATGGAGGGAGTACTAACCAATCCGTAGTAGGGACGAGGAGTAAACAGAGGGAGTAGTAAAATTTTCTCCTCGTGCTGCGAGCCACCATGCGCGTGGGCGAGGGAGCGGGCGTAAGGCGTAGTAAGCAAGCTTCACCTCATCCTGCGAGCCACCACGCCTGTGGGCGGGGGAGACGGCATACTAAGCAAGCTTCTCCTTGTTCCGCGAGTTGACGGGACGCATCAAAAGTACTCCAGTGTATAGAGCCTGGCCTCTAAGGTAGGCCCCACAAGGTTTGCCTTTTTTAATTTAACATAACGCATCAAGTCGCAATTTGTTTGTTCACCCGTGGTAGATGATCCTCCCTCCACCAAGTGGACAACCAGTACACGTGCCAAATTACCACGTGGGCTGCCTTTTTCATACAGAAATGAGCTCCACCGTGTACCCGTGCGGGTGTGGTTGGGAAAGAGAAGGGAGTACGTGCGCCGTGCGTGCACCTCTTCTCTTCGTGCACGTCCCCCACCTACGTGGGTGTGTGAGAGAGAGATACAAACCTAGACATAATGCGCCGTCCATCCCCATGCCTCCGCCCAATCCGACCACCAGTCACCACCACCACGCCCCACTCCTCCTCACCTTATCTCTCATCTTTCTCCCTCCATTTTTATATACAAGGGGCCATTATCAAAATTACAATTTGCAGATATACAAGGCCACTAACACTAATCGATGCAATATTAATGGTGTTTGCCTCGTGGTACTAGCAAAGGAGGACATTAATTATCCCTTGCATGCATGCAGGAGTTTGTAAAAAAATGCATCTTGATGTTCCGTGCAATGCACGGGCATCTTGCTAGTCCATGAAAACAACACATGGCAAAATTCCACGGCGAACGAGGGATTTGAATCTATTGGGAGGGGCTCTTTGGATCTTGCCCGGGGTAGCCAAAATATTGGCGACCCTTTTGTCCACAGGTGCCTTTGCCACCGATGAACGAGGAATGGCTCGGGTGCTCATGCTATCATGCATCCTCCAGCGCACATGTTGGAGACGAGCTCGCACGAGCTGTGTTTTTTTTGTCCCACAACATCGCCCGAGCCGCCCGAAGACTGACCGGCGACCCGCAAATTACGCCATCCAACCGTAGTCGCACACATTATGACAGCAACTCAACCAACCGGATGAAATTCACGCAAACACGTAGACAAACTGATATTTCATATAAACAACGACGGAAATCATATAAAATACCGGATTTTCATACAAACATGACGGATTTCATTACATTCAAATGAACTCCGCGGTGCTAGTTTTGGACATCATAGGTATATAATAGCTGGCCTAAATGGTCGCCCGCCGATCGATTTGTGTTCCTCATGTCCGGCAGCACGATCACCGGACTGCCGGGAGCCCTGGAGATATATGCTTCAGCGCAAAGGACGGCTTGCTTCCCCTCTGCCCAACTGATATCATTGGCTGGTGCCAAAGATGATGGTGGCCGGCACCGGTTCGAGTTCATCACCGGCCACTACTTCGCCATGGCCGGCACCGGCTCGAGTTCATCCTAACATTCCCCTCTTCCATGGAGCCCATGCGGGGTTGACGAAGGTCCTCACAAAAAAGGATCCGGCAAGACACCTGCTGTGTACGCCGGCGTCGCCTCCGCGGTGGCCTTCATGGGACCCAAGCGGTGGCGGCCTCCAGTGTTCTACTTCTCCTTGATGATGGCGGCGAACGCGGAGGCACTGGCCACCGACTCATCGCTCTCCGCGCACCCTGCTTCTATCGCTACTTGCATGGCGCGGCCGCCGGCATGGGAGTCTCAGCCATAGAAGCGGGAGACGAGGTACGAGGAGGCGGCGTGGACGGTAGCAACGACGCCCGTGCGCCGGTCCTTGTCGAGATGGCCTGGAGCGGCGAGTTGCTGAACCGCGCGTCGGCTTGGGGCGGCAACTGGCTCCGTTAGGCGAGGGGAGGGAGGTGGATCAGCGAGCTGCATAGCTCGTATCCGGCGGGCTACTCAGCCGGCTTGGATGTGGAATAACTACTCTTCGTAAGCCCTTATAAGAGTGGACAAAATGGTGGAGGAGATAGGGGAGGGGCCCGGTCATGAACGGACGTGTGTCTAGAGTGGGTTTCTCGGCTTCCACACGGGCGGGTTTCATGGAGGCGTTTGAATGCGGCACGGAGGCGTGCTCAGCCGGGCGTGCCGCGAGTGGCACCCTCGACTCTGACCTAGGACACCGCGCCGTTCTTCCACTGAAATGTGGGCTCTTTGGGTGCATGGCATGCATGTCAGTGACCCAACGCAGGTAGCGCATAGCAGAGGAACCTTCGGTGGGCCAGGGCGGTCAGAAGCGGGCATTTCATAAACCGATGATTGTTCATTGAGTGTGACGTCATCTTTTTCATGTAGATAAGCCTACTATGTTGATAGCCATTAGATACGTTGTGATTCATAAAGACCACTGCAAACATCAATGTTCTGCTTATCACAGATAAGATTGATTAATACTCGTAACAATCCATGTCCTTAACAAAGGGTGCATGCACGTATAGGTTCAACGTGTGTCTTGCGTCGTGTGCTGTGTGCATGCAGGCGTGCGAGAGTTGCGTGCGTGCAAGGGTACGTTTCAGTGTTGCATGCATGGGTGCGTACGTGCGTGTGTTCGTGAGTGCATGTGTACGTGTCAGGGCTGCACGCCAGCGTGCGTGCGTGTGTATGTGTCAGTGTTGCATGCCTACATGCATGTGTGTCTTCCATGCGTGTCTTGCGTGCGTGCATGTGTACATGCGGGGTGAGGCTACACGTCAGTCGACTGACTTTTTCATCTCTGGTCATTAGATTTTCCAGCCGTTGCATACGAAATCAAGGGCCTGCAGTTTATCATCAAACTCCACCCCCCTGAGCCGCCAGCCACCACCGGCCGAACCGCCAGCCCCCGCTGCCCGCGGCCGCTCGCCCTCCCTGAAAC
>NC_041382.1:100633302-100638002 GCF_002162155.2 Triticum dicoccoides | reverse complement strand
TCTCCAGGGATCCCCACCCCACCGCCCAATGAACGATGTCGGCGTTCTGGGAACGGGGGTCCCCAGACTTGCCTGCCTGCGGCCTAAGGCGTGGCTCAAAGGGGGCCCCAACACGACCCGTCTTCATCAACACAGACCCAAGACCCTCGCGAGGGGCCAAGCCTCGCGGGGCGGACGACACGGAGTTTCCTCAGGCATGGCCTCACCAGGCTGGCTTGCGAGGAGGCGGAGAGATCAAGGTGGGGTACCTTACGAGGTGCCCGTGACGCAAGCCATGACGACCAAGGGCGCCAGGCGGGCGCCAGCCCACGCAGTGTCCTCCTTTCCCCTTTGGTGCAAAGGGGGCAAGCGCAGCCGCGGGGTACCGAGGCCAATTGTTGGCGCCCTTCCCGCTCAATATTTGGGAAGAGGCCCAAGGCCTTTGCATATAAATAGGATAGCCACCCACAGGGTAAGGGAGGTTGGAGATCGAGTATCGGGGATCAGATCGGAATCAGAGAGAGAGAAGGGTGACTGAACTCCTCCTAGCAGTTCATCCCCCCCAGCCAAGAACAGACCCTCGCGAGGCTGTTCTTCCTTGTATTGCTCATCATCATCAGCCCAAGAGGCAATCCACCACACCACACACTGGAGTGGGGTATTACACCACAATGGTGGCCCGAACCAGTATAAACCCTGTGTCTCTTTTGTTGTTCTTTCCATAGCTTAGATCATAGCGGGGCGGAGAGGTGCAAGGTAGGTAGAAGGAGAAATCTCCGCGCGCACCCCAGTGTTCGAACGTCAAGGGTCTGCCGGAACCCGAAATCCGACAAACGCCCCCCAACCGCCGGTGACTGCCAACCAGAGGTCTCACGACTTCGAATATCCACCGACCACTAATTTATTACCATTTATGTCCTTCATATACGCGCTGACGGGTGGGCCCTATCGTAATGTGCGCTACTGAATGTGGACCGTCTGACTGGTCAATTGATTGTGTTATCAACAAATTACGGAGTTGTATGGTGAGCCAGTGACCATATGATCACCCCAAAATGTACTCCTATTTATTAACACGGTACAGACTCAAACTACCATTTCTTTCTTTCATGTACGGTCTGACAGGTGGGCCCCACGGTTACGCGCCTCGATGGTGCAACACTAGTTGCGCTACGTGGAACATTTGACTGGTCAATTGATTGTGTTATCAACAAAATACGGAGTTGTACGGGTGAGCCAGTGACCGTATAATCATGATATGTATTTGTTTAACACGGTACAGATGCAACGGCTCATACATACGCGCAAGCTGTCAGGACCCTGACTCAATGCCACATCGATCTAGCATGTAACACCTCATATCACTTTGCGGCCTCACGCACGGTATTCCCACGGGTGTCGCCCTACCTTTACCCGGGACCGTTTGCGCCTTTTGGCACACGTATATGACAGTGTCGCTAGCATCTATATGATAAGGAGCCCGGGCTGACATGGCTAGTCGTAAACCCAAAGTGGCACAAACTTACAGGGACAGGCATCCATGACCCAGCATCGAACGTGTCGGTCATCAGCAAGTGAATCCAGGCTGTAGCACTGGGCTAGCAGGACTCCGGTGAACCGGGCTGTAGCGGGCTAACAGGACTCCGGTATTCATCGCATGACATTTCCCCGAAGGGACAGACACAGGAACGAAGAAGGACACATGCCGGCCAGCCTAAGTGTTTCGGAGCAGTAGCAAGCTACCATTGGAAACACTAGGAGACATTTCCCGGTAAGAGAGGCTACTAAGGATAAACAACTAGATAGTCAGATCCCACACATACCAAGCATTTCAATAACATACACACAATATGCTCGATATGTGCAAACACAACATGGCATCACAACATGACTCTATGACTCAAGTATTTATTCATTAGGCTCCGAGGAGCGAGATATTACAAACATAGGTCTCATGACCCAACATTCAGAGTATACAAGTCAAAGCACAAGCGGAAGCTATCATGTCTGAGTACAGACAACTATAAATGAAAAAGGCTGAGAAGCCTGACTATCTACCAGATACTTCCGAGGGCACAAGACCGTAGCTGAGGTAACAAGCTAAACGTCGAAGTCCAAGCGGAACTACTAGTGAGACTGAAGTCTCTCTGCAAAAACATAAAATAGGCAAATGTGAGTACAAATGTACCCAGCAAGACTTACATCAGAACTAACTACATATGCATCATTATCAACAAAGGGGTGGTGGGGTTTAACTGCAGCAAGCCAGCTTTGACTCGGAGGCTATCCTAAACTACGACTGCAAGCGACTCCTTTGAGGTGGCGCACACGAGTCCACATATTCACCATATCAATACACCACTATGGATCCGCTCCCGTCTCCCTACGAGAACGCCATCCATAGCACTCACGCTTATCTTGCGTATTTTAGAGTATCCACTTTCACTTGTCTATGAACTGTTATAAGCAACCCAGAAGTCCTTTTCCGCGGACACGGCTATTCGAATAGATGATGTTAACCCTGCAGGGGTGTACTTCTTCACACACGCTCTCACCACTTACCGCTGTTTACACGACATGTACTCGGCAACCTTCAAGCGGAAGCCCAACGTGGGTGTCGGCCACGGCCTACCTAAACACTCGAGTCTCTAGTCCAGGTTTATCGCCTATTCGGGTTCCATCCATGAGGAGATCCGGCCGGAGTTTCGCTCACAGCCCCAAACGATGTGAACAGGGTTCCCGAGACACCAAACGGGCGCCCGGTACACCGTGCCACGTGCCTACCGCATCACAGCCCACCCCTACGGTCAGCGCTGAGCACGGCCTCCAGCATACTACAAACACCAGAAACTACTTGCAACTCCTGGACAGAGGACAAGGGTGATCAAGAAGCCGAGAGGGTCCATTGGTTTCGGGCCCAATGCGTGGTAGTAGCTGAATCATGGATCACAAACACAGAACTCAGTTCCTGAGGACGGCTGCAATGAGACAACCCACCATGTACTCCTACATGGCCTCTCACCGCTACCTTTACCAAATCGTATTCACACACTTAGCTCACACACGGTAGGACATGTTCACACGCCTCTGATTCATCCCCGATGAATCAGACCTGACTCAACTCTAAGCAGTAGCAGGCATGACAAACAAACATGAATGAGTAGGCACAACAGGGCTCAAACAACTCCTACTCATGCTAGTGGGTTTCATCTATTTACTGTGGCAATGACAGGTCATGCAGAGGATAGAGGGGTTCAACTACCGCAGCAAGTAACAGATGAATCGGTGTTGTCCTAATGCAGTAAAAGAGAGCAGGAGCGAGAGAGTAGGATTGTATCGGAATGAACAAGGGGGGGTTTTGCTTGCCTGGCACTTCTGAAGATAACATTGAGTCTTCATCAGTGTCAACGATCACATCGTCGATACAACGTCTACCGAGGGGGAACAACACCGGCAAACACAGAAGAAACACAATCAATGCAATGCACAATATGATGCATGCTATGACATGGCAATATGAATGTGTTTTGGGCTAATGCACCTAAAACCAGATTAAATGAAGTTGGTTTGAATCCAAGATTCAAATTCAAACTCCATATGTGGATATTTAAATGCCGTTAGTATGATTTGTGCTAAACAGCAGCTATAAGTTGTTCTAACATGCATTAAAATGGTACAGATGGATTCCTTGAATTTTTCTGATAATTTTTCATATATAATTTATTTAATTTGGAGTTACGGTTGATTTTCTATGAATTTTAGAAGTTTATACAATTTTCTGGATTTTCTGATTTATTTTAAATCCAGAAAATCATTTAATGCGTCAGCATGACATCACCTTGACGTCATCAGGTCAACGGGGCAGATTCAGGTCAAACCTGACCAGTGGGGTCCACTGGTCAGTGACACAACTAATTAACCAAGTTAATTAGCCTTAAGTTAATTCTAACTAAACTGTTTGTGGGGCCGGGGCCCACTGGTCAGCGACTAATCAGCTAACTAACCTAGGTTAATTAGTGTTAAACTAATACTAACTAAAATGTCAGGGGGGTGGCCCACACGTCAGTGACACACGGGGAAGGTCAAACCTGGGTCAACTCGCCGGAGTTTACCCGCGACTCGTCGCCGGCGGAGCCAGAGACAGCGGAGGGGTGCGGGTTTCCTCCTCCGGCGACCAAATGGCCGGCGGAGAGCGTCTACGTGACGCGGGCGCTCGTCCGCGTCGAGTAGTGGCAGCGGCTGGGCCTAAGATGGCCGGAGTCGTCACCGGCGTCGAGCGTGGCGGTCGCCGGAGCTCGGGCGAGCTCGGGGTTGACGCTACGGTGGCCGGGGAGGCTCGTGCGGGGCACCTACGTGTTCCAGGCAGCGCGGGGAGGAAGCTGAGCACGACAGCCGGGCCACTAGGTGGCCGGAGGCACGTCGGCGGCGATCACAGATGGCGGCGGGTTTCGGTCATCAAGGGGGCGACGGCTACGGCAACCAAACGAAGAGGGAAAGAGGGGGAAACGGTGGCGGAGCTCACAGGGGTTGCGACGGTGGCCTCGGGGAGCTCGGGGAGGCGTCGGAGGCGGCGAATCGACAGCGGTGAGCTTCGGTGGCCGCCGACGGAACGGCGATGGTGGCGGCGTTGCAGGGCTTCCGGAGGGCCGTGGGTCGGTGGAGAGGGAACAGGGGGTCGAGGCGGAGCCTCTGGGCTAGTCGGGGGAGCGAGGGAGGCCCGG
>NC_041382.1:100625359-100632768 GCF_002162155.2 Triticum dicoccoides | reverse complement strand
CGAGGGAGTCGGGGAGGCTGCCACGGCGAAGCAGGAGGTGGAGGCCTCCGCGTGCGCGCGTGCGTGCGTGCTACTTCGCCTCTGCCTACTGGCAGAGGTTGAAGACAGCCGCTCTGCCCCGGTGGGCTGGACTGGTGCAGCTGGGCCGGCTACAGGTAAGCGGCCCAGGTACGGGTCTTTCTCTCTCTCTCTTTTTCTAATTATCTCAGTTTTCTATTATTCTGTAAATTTAGGGCTTTAATAAAAATACTCAGACACTTTCAAAAATCATGAAACTAATCATGGCTACTGTTTAGAATATATCCAACAGTAAACATTTTAGTTTATGATTATTTGAGCATTTGAAATATTTAATAGCATTTAAATGCCCAAATGAAAATACTATATGATTTAATTCAGTGACCAAATATGTCCTGCAAAAATATAAACCAATTTTGGTAGATGCTTCCACCTCAAACCAGAAATGGTGAACATTTTTAGAGGACATTTTGAGTTCAATGAAAAGGTTTTATTTTGACCCTAGTTGAATTCATTTGGTGCTAGGGCTTAGTCAATCCCCATCTCAGGTTTAAATGAAATTTAAACATGATGTAACACTCTAATGCATGCACTAGGCATTGTCAGAACTAGGGATGTGACAACTCACCCCCACTAAACAAGAATCTCGTCTCGAGGTTCGAGCGTAGGGTAGGGTGAAAGGTAAATGCAACTAGTATAATCTTCACGATCCAGGGTGCACTTCAGTTGAACGTTGATTCATTCACCATTATTGTCTTGAAGTCTTGCTCTGAGAAATCCTGCCAACATGACATGGAGAGAAGAAAGAGACTCTAGAAGGGCCGGTCTTCTCGAAGGTAGAACAACTCAGGATTAACTCACGGAATGAGACTTAGAACCATCTCTCGGGTTGAGACACGAGATACACATCAAGAGGGGTGGAAAGAAACGGATGACGAGGGTTCACTAGATAGACAACAATTCCACACCTAAGAAGGTGGTAAACGGTTGTCAACGTAGCGAGGAGTTGAGTTGCCATGATACCATAACGATACACCTTAGGGAAGGTGACTCGTAGAGATATCCCCTTAAGCGGCAAAAAGAATTACTTTTGATTCAGAGATCATTGAAACTCTTTAAACCAGCCTAAGACAATTCTCGAGCGATCGTTTGGAGGGGGTCGGTAGAATGGCATACTCGAACTTGGATGATGTGGATTACCTTGTTGAAGACAACGCAATGGATGAATTTGCTTATCACCGGAAATGGAAGAGACCCATGGTAGAATGGCACATTGACGGTGCAAGCTGGGAACAAAATGCAAATGCTAGGAATGATTCTGGTAACTGGGGAAGAACCCAACAATAAAGAGTGAATCCACTGTTTGAGAAGTTATAGTATAACCGAGGAAGCTGAGAGCAAACCCAGTTAGTGCCGATGATAACACCTAGCGCTTGTGCGTGCTCTCAAGAACTTGAGCAATTCCATAATCATCAAGGTTTTACCAACATCCGTGTCAAGGATCCTGGCAACACAACTTGCTACCATGATGAATGGTGATGGACGATGCAGATGCAAAGGAGGATAACACTTTCTCAGATTTCACCTTAGCGAGGCCAAGGAAATAAAATCTGGATGATCGAACGAGAGACATTTAGCACTCCGCTTCTAATGTTCTCCTTGATGTGCTAGTGTACCCATTCATAGATATGGTTTGATATCTAGAACATCAAGTAAAAAGGTCGGACTTCGGAATACAGAAATCCATAGGGGCAACTAGGGAGTAAATCCTACTAAATCCCTATGGGGAGGTGGCCAACTTCATCAATCAAGATATTATAATAACAGGTCTTCCGGCTGGGTGTGTTGGCCACGACATCCACTTTACCGGTTATCGAGGGACCAATATTATAGTTCTTGGGAAATGTTCCAACCATCATATCTGCCTGAGACTCAGATCTGGTTGGTGTCAGGATATTCCAGACTCATCAAGTCTAGGAGGAAAAATGAAAGTTTGCAACACAAATCGACGAGATGACGTTGCGAGATTCTCAGGAAATGAACTACGATAGCAAGCTCCAAAACATGAGCTGGTTCTGCTACAAACATGTGAACACGCTGTCCTAGACAAGCATGGCCATGTAGTAGTCTTATAATAAAACACTACCGAGTTCAGGTGGGGAACCATCAATGAGGGTATCAAAATCCTTGCATAAGGTATACTCTTAAGAAGGAACTTCTTCTCCTTGAACAAATCAATCAGTGGCTTAGTGTGCTAGGGACACATATAGAATGAAGGTTGCAAGCCTCCAGACTACAGAATACTTCGCACGTGTGCATGACTGACTTGGGATGATTCCAGAGGAAGCAAAACTAACTTTCTCAAATTCACGGCAGCAACTTTCACCAAATGCACGTGTATAAAAGGAAGTCACTCCTTTCATCAACAAATACTTCATGAGCTAGCATGAAGAAAATGCTTTCAAAAGTTTCCAACACTAACTTAATGTTCAACAAAATCATGGAGGAGATAAGGATGTTGTCAATGGGCTCAACAACAATTCATCTGGGTTTCCTTTTAAAAGGAATTCCATAGTTAAGAGAACAAGTGATAGCATTGGTCAGACCCAAAAGATATAATGGTGTATGCTCGAGGGATCAACCACGAGTAAGACAACATTACGAATATCGTTGGTTCTGGTCTGATTGGATGATAGCCCATACTCAAATCAAAGGATTGATAAGACGATAGGTCCAGCAACTGATCACAGGGACCAATCGATGAAGATATCATCTTTCTTCAACACACACTACACAAGAATATCCCTTTGGAACGAACTAAGTCAGGCAAGCTTTTATCTTCCAACTCTCCAAGTTGTTGTCTAGCTTAACCAACTAGCTCAGGGATATCTAACACCGATTTTTGGAGAGAAGGTGGTTCACAAGAACCCAACTTGATCACGAGATCAACATAGCGGTCAGGCGACAACCTGGTGATACTTCCGAGAAGAAATTTGGAATATCATGAACCACCGGTATGTTACTAAGCTCGAGAACAATCTTACTTTTCAGGGCAAGACGATATGATCAAATAAGCAAGGATTGGCACTATCCTAACTCACTGATCGGAGAGTGCACCAGAAATAAGGACTAGGTAGCACAATCAACCTTAGGGTGACGATTCAATAATCAACACGCTAAGAATGAGGTTATCGTCCATTTAACTACCAAGCAATGGAGTTGCTAGCAGTATTGATTTCACACGCCATGATTCATTTGTTGGCATTCCGGTTACAATAACACGGAAACCGAGAAATTATCAATGATGATCAGAAGTATTACTGCGTCAAGAATTCATAAGATGGTGTGCAATTCTCATGATATTCCTGATATAAAGATGGTAATACTTCAAGGTAGAACAGACCAGAAGCTGGATTGGCATTTTGATCTGCGGAATACAATTGCTTTGACCCAATCCTAGATATGGATGAGATTCTGGAGTTTGTTTCTCCTATTCATTCTGAAATAGAATGGCTTGGCGGACCACAAGGGTAATAGGCATCGATGAACGAATGCACGCATACTCTTGACTATCAATTGATAGGCGAGGGTCGGAAACAACTAAGATGGGACAACTCAAAAGAACATATGATTTTCTGAGTTGTGGATGCATGGATTAGCATGTCGAACGAAGTTCAACATATTTCTTCCGGATAACCCATGCAGAAAGGTAGAACTGGCAGAGCCACAATATATAATGGAGAACTCATCAAGAATAATCCTGTTGTGATATTTCAGTTCAACGAGGAACTTCTGCCATAAGTAGTTCATGGTATTTTGAAGAAGAAGATACCACGGACTTCAAGGACTATCGCAAAGGTTACTAATATCCTAAAGGCACTAGCAATTACTATCAACATGAAGTAGGTAGAGTGAATCTCGGGTTCAAGAACCCAGGAACAGAATACCTATTACTAAGTAGCATCACGGGATGCTTTCGAGAATGATGGCCAGAATCATCACACTGGGAACACAAATCATGGCTAAATTACTAGATGATCCCCTAAGACACCTAGGGTCATAATAATATCTCCAACATATATGTCAAGGTAACGGAGTACCTCAACTCACTGATTAGTGTGGTTAATCTGGCCCATGGGAACATTGAAACGGGAAGAAAGGATTTGCAAATGCATCAGACTACTTAGAAACCTGGGATGACTCGGACAGCATAACGGCTGTAAATGCTCAGAAAAGATTTGAGACATTCACAAAAATGGTGGCATAACCACTCAGAAGCACAATATCAAGGTCTCGAGATCAACAATAATCATACAAAAGTAGTAGGAACTGAAACGAGGCTTAAGTCCAACTATCTATAAGTCTACGGATTAGTAACACGTGATCCTGATGGAAAGAAGAGATAGCCTAGTTCTTAATCCCCGTAGAAGAGAAGATGATGACTCAGATCAGAAGGTCATGAGGTATAAGGAGTAAAAAGAGCCTTACGTTCCATCCCACAATCAATTCCCTTACATATAACTAAAGCATTTCTAGACTCAACTTCGACCAGTTTGGCTTGGTAATCCTACAGGCAGTCAAGCTCTGATACCAACGCTGTCAGGACCCCGACTCAATGCCACATCGATCTAGCATGTAACACCTCATATCACTTTGCGCCTCGCGCACGGTATTCCCACGGGTGTCGCCCTACCTTTACCCGGGACCGTTTGCGCCTTTTGGCACACGTATATGACAGTGTCGCTAGCATCTATATGATAAGGAGCCCGGGCTGACATGGCTAGTCGTAAACCCAAAGTGGCACAAACTTACAGGGACAGGCATCCATGATCCAGCATCGAACGTGTCGGTCATCAGCAAGTGAATCCAGGCTGTAGCACTGGGCTAGCAGGACTCCGGTGAACCGGGCTGTAGCGGGCTAACAGGACTCCGGTATTCATCGCGTGACATTTCCCCGAAGGGACAGACACAGGAACGAAGAAGGACACATGCCGGCCAGCCTAAGTGTTCCGGAGCAGTAGCAAGCTACCATTGGAAACACTAGGAGACATTTCCCGGTAAGAGAGGCTACTAAGGATAAACAACTAGATAGTCAGATCCCACACATACCAAGCATTTCAATAACATACACACAATATGCTCGATATGTGCAAACACAACATGGCATCACAACATGACTCTATGACTCAAGTATTTATTCATTAGGCTCCGAGGAGCGAGATATTACAAACATAGGTCTCATGACCCAACATTCAGAGTATACAAGTCAAAGCACAAGCGGAAGCTATCATGTCTGAGTACAGACAACTATAAATGAAAAAGGCTGAGAAGCCTGACTATCTACCAGATACTGCCGAGGGCACAAGATCGTAGCTGAGGTAACAAGCTAAACGTCGAAGTCCAAGCGGAACTACTAGTGAGACTGAAGTCTCTCTGCAAAAACATAAAATAGGCAAACGTGAGTACAAATGTACCCAGCAAGACTTACATCAGAACTAACTACATATGCATCATTATCAACAAAGGGGTGGTGGGGTTTAACTGCAGCAAGCCAGCTTTGACTCGGAGGCTATCCTAAACTACGACTGCAAGCGACTCCTTTGAGGTGGCGCACACGAGTCCACATATTCACCATATCAATACACCACTATGGATCCGCTCCCGTCTCCCTACGAGAACGCCATCCATAGCACTCACGCTTATCTTGCGTATTTTAGAGTATCCACTTTCACTTGTCTATGAACTGATATAAGCAACCCAGAAGTCCTTTTCCGCGGACACGGCTATTCGAATAGATGATGTTAACCCTGCAGGGGTGTACTTCTTCACACACGCTCTCACCACTTACCGCCGTTTACACGACATGTACTCGGCAACCTTCAAGCGGAAGCCCAACGTGGGTGTCGGCCACGGCCTACCTAAACACTCGAGTCTCTAGTCCAGGTTTATCGCCTATTCGGGTTCCATCCATGAGGAGATCCGGCCGGAGTTTCGCTCACAGCCCCAAACGATGTGAACAGGGTTCCCGAGACACCAAACGGGCGCCCGGTACACCGTGCCACGTGCCTACCGCATCACAGCCCACCCCTACGGTCAGTGCTGAGCACGGCCTCCAGCATACTACAAACACCAGAAACTACTTGCAACTCCTGGACAGAGGACAAGGGTGATCAAGAAGCCGAGAGGGTCCATTGGTTTCGGACTCAATGCGTGGTAGTAGCTGAATCATGGATCACAAACACAGAACTCAGTTCCTGAGGACGGCTGCAATGAGACAACCCACCATGTACTCCTACATGGCCTCTCACCGCTACCTTTACCAAATCGTATTCACAAACTTAGCTCACACACGGTAGGACATGTTCACACGCCTCTGATTCATCCCCGATGAATCAGACCTGACTCAACTCTAAGCAGTAGCAGGAATGACAAACAAACATGAATGAGTAGGCACAACAGGGCTCAAACAACTCCTACTCATGCTAGTGGGTTTCATCTATTTACTGTGGCAATGACAGGTCATGCAGAGGATAGAGGGGTTCAACTACCGCAGCAAGTAACAGATGAATCGGTGTTGTCCTAATGCAGTAAAAGAGAGCAGGAGCGAGAGAGTAGGATTGTATCGGAATGAACAAGGGGGGGTTTTGCTTGCCTGGCACTTCTGAAGATAACATTGAGTCTTCATCAGTGTCAACGATCACATCATCGATACAACGTCTACCGAGGGGGAACAACACCGGCAAACACAGAAGAAACACAATCAATGCAATGCACAATATGATGCATGCTATGACATGGCAATATGAATGTGTTTTGGGCTAATGCACCTAAAACCAGATTAAATGAAGTTGGTTTGAATCCAAGATTCAAATTCAAACTCCATATGTGGATATTTAAATGCCATTAGTATGATTTGTGCTAAACAGCAGCTATAAGTTGTTCTAACATGCATGAAAATGGTACAGATGGATTCCTTGAATTTTTCTGATAATTTTTCATATATAATTTATTTAATTTGGAGTTACGGTTGATTTTCTATGAATTTTAGAAGTTTATACAATTTTCTGGATTTTCTGATTTATTTTAAATCCAGAAAATCATTTAATGCGTCAGCATGACATCACCTTGACGTCATCAGGTCAACGGGGCAGATTCAGGTCAAACCTGACCAGTGGGGTCCACTGGTCAGTGACACAACTAATTAACCAAGTTAATTAGCCTTAAGTTAATTCTAACTAAACTGTTTGTGGGGCCGGGGCCCACTGGTCAGCGACTAATCAGCTAACTAACCTAGGTTAATTAGTGTTAAACTAATACTAACTAAAATGTCAGGGGGGGTGGCCCACACGTCAGTGACACACGGGGAAGGTCAAACCTGGGTCAACTCGCCG
>NC_041382.1:100570198-100624579 GCF_002162155.2 Triticum dicoccoides | reverse complement strand
GGTCGAGGCGGAGCCTCTGGGCTAGTCGGGGGAGCGAGGGAGGCCCAGTGGCCGTGGTTATGGCGAGCGGCGGCGACGGGCTCCGCTCGGTGAGGAGAACAGAGGAGGGGGGGGAGAGTGTTCCGGGGAGAGGATGAGGACGCGGGAGAGAGGGAGAAGGGAGAGGGGGTCGGGGACGTCTCCGTGGCGTCACGAGGGAGTCGGGGAGGCTGCCACGGCGAAGCAGGAGGTGGAGGCCTCCGCGTGCGCGCGTGCGTGCGTGCTACTTCGCCTCTGCCTACTGGCAGAGGTTGAAGACAGCCGCTCTGCCCCGGTGGGCTGGACTGGTGCAGCTGGGCCGGCTACAGGTAAGCGGCCCAGGTACGGGTCTTTCTCTCTCTCTCTTTTTCTAATTATCTCAGTTTTCTATTATTCTGTAAATTTAGGGCTTTAATAAAAATACTCAGACACTTTCAAAAATCATGAAACTAATCATGGCTACTGTTTAGAATATATCCAACAGTAAACATTTTAGTTTATGATTATTTGAGCATTTGAAATATTTAATAGCATTTAAATGCCCAAATGAAAATACTATATGATTTAATTCAGTGACCAAATATGTCCTGCAAAAATATAAACCAATTTTGGTAGATGCTTCCACCTCAAACCAGAAATGGTGAACATTTTTAGAGGACATTTTGAGTTCAATGAAAAGGTTTTATTTTGACCCTAGTTGAATTCATTTGGTGCTAGGGCTTAGTCAATCCCCATCTCAGGTTTAAATGAAATTTAAACATGATGTAACACTCTAATGCATGCACTAGGCATTGTCAGAACTAGGGATGTGACACAAGCACTCACCGCTATAAGCGCACACACGCGAACCCTACCCCTATGAGCACCTTCGAGAGAGTGGGCCAGCATATATGATCTTGAGTTTTTACGAAGTCACCATAGGTGCCTCGTAGTCGAGTGGAACGTCTCCTCCCACTGAACGTACGTCGTTAGAAAATACTGAAATTAACACAAGATAAATGCGAGCATCGGGACTTTAACCTTGGTGGTCTCGAATGCAAAGTCTGTCAGTGTCATCAACAAAATATGGAGACGTATCGTGAGCTAGATACCGTTGTACTATTGTATATGCTTATTTTCTTAGTGGCCAATTGCATGTGTGGTGTGGTGGGCACATCATTTCTAGTTGTGGTGGGTCAACATGAAGACTCATGGGTTGGTTCCATCCTGCGCCACATATAGGTTGGACTGAGACATGTTATACAAAGACCCGTGTGGAGGACTCGGCGTACAACACGAAGCTACCAGAGTCGCGGAAGACTCTATCCCCACTGGTGATAAGCCGACTATATATGATTTGTAACCCTAGGCCCTTAGTATGTTATACAAGCTTGGGGGCTAGTTTGTCGATAGTATACACACACACACAATGTCTGGTATTCACGTGTACTTTGTACACACCCCTATCACTAATATACAGTACCAGGAGTAGGCTCTTTCTTCAACTGCAATTGAATTCTAGCATCTGCATGTGTTTATTTCATATTATCGATCCATAGAGTGAGAGCGGTTTGAAATACAGGCAATGGATGCTTTTGCAATTCATATATAAGCATTAATTAGTACACTCCATGTTGTTAGTGTGAAGCACTTTATACATTTGTCACTTGCATGGATACATTCCAAATTGCTAGCTACGAAATAGAATACATGTCGAATTCAACATAAAAGGGGTTTCAAAGATTCGAATTCATAGGAAGTGCATTCATCTATTTGAACCCGAGATAATGGCATTTGTAAATCAGATGTAAAAGGGGGCATCAATCTTTGTTGTGAGTTCGAACATGCTATATATATTCATAAGCATATCTAACTTTTTTTTGTAACCAAGGAGATTATATCTGGAACCATGCATGAACTGAGGTAAGTTGCATATTTTTTAATATATACTCATGTACAATGTATATTCAAATGTACCCCCTCCATTCCAAAATAATCATAGCTTTAGGATTTTCAAGAGTAAAGATTTGTGAAGTTTGAAAAATCCTGAAAGTTCAATTCAAGAGAACTGAAAATGTTAATGCTTCTGCTCCCAAATGTTGAACGAAGCGCCAAATAGGCCTCTGGTCACCCGAAACCGCGCAAGACTAATGTTTTGGTGGAAGGAAATTACTGTCCTGACTCTGGCCCATCTATCCTATCGGCCCGATGTCCAAAGGTCTAAACCGGGTAGGTTTCTAACTTCACCAAGACGCCAGAGAAGCATTCATACGCCGTGGGCGCCTACCCATGCGCTCGACCGAAATCTATCCCGCCCACATTTGGGACACCTGACATGATTGTCCTACCCCCCACCCGCAATATGTCCGAAATTTTAGATGGGGGGAAAGTTTGTAACTTTCCCCAAATTTCAAACAAGCACGTCTCAAACCGAAACATTGTTCCCCCTTAGTTCCCCACCTCCCTCTGTTTCCCCATTCATACTCCGTGGGCGCGAAAACACCCTCTCCACCAGCCGCGAAACCCCAGCCTCCTCCGTCCTCCACCCCATAGCGGCCAATCCACCGCCACCCTCCTCCATCACGCCGGAGCCAGTACCCCGATGTCGTCGTCCAACGCAACCGCAAACGCAACACCCTCAAGGACTTAGCAGCTGAAGCCGAGGCAGAGCTGCCTCCACGACGCCGACGCCGACGTGCGCCGTACCAGAACCACTCCGACCACGCCATCATGTGCCTCACTGTTGCGGCTCCACTGTCGCAACCGTCCACCGCACCGGAGCCGTTCCCGCTATGCCGTTGTTCGCCGCCTTGGATCTGCTTCCCCGCCGCCGATAGACGGCCACCGCACCACACTCAATAACTTGGCCATGGGTTCATCCAAGGCTGCACCGTCCTCTACAACTTCTGGTTTCCGGCAAACAACAAGAATATCATCGAAAACAGAAGGAGGACACATCACTGCCAGCAGAAAGAGGTACTCCTCTTCCCTTATTTGTGCAAATCTCATGTCTCCGCTCACACCATATTCATCCCACGAAAGAAACTAGTTGAGCGCTTCTTACTGCATCTTCTTCGTGATACTAAATGCACAAGGTTTCCTCCCTTTTACTATTTCACCTTTGCTAGAGGTCAGTAGCCCGCCTGGATTTCAATTCAGGGTCAGTCAAACCGCAATTAAAAGAAGCAGCACCCGCTTAGGCGTGCAGAGCACCTAGTCCGCCTGTTCCCCGGGGAAGCGGCGCATCGGTGTCTATCATAGGGGTGTGGGGCGCAGGAGCTGCTTGCGCCCGATCTGGAGGTCGGCGGGGCTTGAATGGATGGCCGGGGGGACGGTGCCAAGCACGGCGGTGCGGTGAGGTCGAGGGGAGGGCGCGGGCAGGGGAGGAATACTGGGCCGATGGTCGCTGGTGTTTTGAGGAAGATCGTCAACACTGACTCGCTGGAGGTAGATGAAGGCGATCTGCCCGTTCTTTGTACATCGGACGGTGCAGAAAAAATGGACTGACCTATTTGCTTTCAGACAGCTGTTATTTTCATAGAATCCTATAGTAATTTAGTGTGACATGCATGTTGTAGAGCTATCATATGTCTCCCGTCATTTATTTCTCACCGACCTGCTATCTGCTACCTTTACACTGTAATAATTGTGCACACACTTCACCCATACTCACACTGATGTTTTTTATGCATGGTATTTCAGACTCTGACGTAGTGTTGATGAATGCAGAAAAGAAAACACAGAAGTCGCTCCAGTGTAATTCAAAGATAAGCACTAAGCATTCCAGCGCTCTAACGGGTGCAGTGTCAGCAGTTGGAGACAGTAAACTTAGATCTACAGTTGATGATCTCAATTGCCACACACAACCATCCCAGGTGCTTGCTTTAACTTCGCGTTGTCAAATGTGGTTGCGTGTTGCATATGGTGTCTAGCTTGTATTGCTTCTAATTTGGTTAAATTGCATCTGCTTACTTTACACATTATACCTTTGATAATGACATGCCTTCCTGTTTTTGATACATACTACGTATGTCTATTAACCATGTTCGTACATCAAACTAATGCTCTTTTGTATCCCTCGTCAATCACTTATGATGAGACAGTCACCCGGGTGGGTTTCTGTGAGACGCCATACTCGTTTAAAGAGTGCAGTGTCATCCTCCCCACATGATTCTCAAGAAACAGCAAGGCTAAATGAAGATAGTCAACGTAGCTCTCTATTTGATCACCGCGATTCCCCCACACCACCATCGCAGGTGCTTGCTCTTACTTGGCAGTGTGATATGTAGTGTTCGTCTTACATGAAAGTAGTGTTTGTCAGTATCATGCATCAATGAGTTCTGAAGAGAAGATTTTATTCCTTTTTCTTGTGGGTTTGACTTGACAAGGCAAAATCAAGAAAGAGGAAGGAAAAGAGTAAGGAAGGCGATGATGGTGGTCCTTTGCAGCAATGTAAACGGAGCATCTGTACCGATTCTCCTTGTACTGATAGTGCATTACAAGGTCCAAGTCTCCGCTTCCCTACTCCACCATCCAAGGTGCTTTCTCTAACTTGGCAGTGTGATATCTGGTTGCATGTTGCATATGGTGTCTATGTCGTATTGCTCCTAATTATTGTAAACTGCATCTTCTTAGCTTACACACGATACATGTGAATATGACATGCTTTCCTATTTTTGGTACATACTATATCTTATGATAAGGCACCTTTAAGTCGCCACTGTGATATTGGTTGTGTCTTGCATATGATTTCTAGCATGTACTGCTTCTAATTTGTTGAAGCGCCATACAGTTTGAACTTGGCAGAGTGATATTGGTTGCATCTTTCATATGGTGTCTAGCTTGCAGTGCTTCTAATTTGTTGAAATGCCTTCTTCTTAGTTACCACATCATAGGTGTGAATATGTCACACCATCTTGTTTTTCATACACATTCCATCCTCGCATCATGTCTTTGCCTTTCATCCGAGTAGTGTTCATTAGTATCATGCATGAATGAGTTATGGAGAGCGAATTTTATTCCTTTTTCTTATCGGTTTGACTTCACAATGCAAAATCGTTACAGCTGAAGGAAATTAGTCCGGCAGTGGATGATGGTGGTCCTTCGGAGCAACTCAAACAGGGGGTCCCTACAGATTCTACTCCGCCATCCTCCCAACAAGATTCGCAAGACAACACAATGTTGGACAGTCAACGTAGCTGTGTAGATGATGAGCACATCTCCCCTACTCCACCATCACAGGTGCTTGCTCTAACTTGACACTATTATATGTGGTTGCATGTTGCGTATGATGTCTAGCTTGTATTGCTTCTAACTTGAATTGCATCTGCTTACTTTACACATAATGTCTGTGAATATGATACGTGTTCCTGTTTCTAGAACATACGTGTACATGATGAGCACATCTCCCCTACTCCACCATCACAGGTGCTTGCTCTTACTTGGAACTATTATACGTGGTTGTGTTTTCCGTATGATGTCTAGTTTGTATTGCTTCTGATTATGTTGAATTGCATCTGCGTAGCTTACAACTTATACCTGCATCGATCACTTACCCATAAGACACATTTAACTTGGGACTGTGATGTAGGTTGCATCTTGCACTGTCTTCTTGCTTGTACTACTTCTAATTTCTTGAAATGGCACTTACGACGAGACACTTTTTACCTGATAGAGTGATATTGGTTGCATGTTCATATGGTGCCTAGCTTTCATTTCTTCTAATTTTGTTGAAATGCCTTCTGCTTACTGTTTTTTCATACATATTCCATCCTCCTATCGTACGTGTGAATATGAAACGCTGTCTTTTTTGTATATATTCCATCCTCCTATCCTGCGCTTGCCTTACATCAAAGTAGTGTTCGTCTGTATCATGCATCAACCAGTTATGCAGAGCTAATTTTATTCATCTTCTTGTGGTTTTGACTTCATAAGGCAATATTAGAAAATAGGAAGGAAAAGAGTAAGTTAGGGGATGTTTGTGGTCCTCCGCATGGACGCAAACAGAGACTCTATAGATTTGCCACTGCTACTGCTAATGAAGTTGAAGTCCCAAGTCTACATGATGAGTTCAAATCCCGTACTCCACCACCGCAGGTGCTTGCTCTAAGTTGACAGTGTGATAATTGGTTTCATGTTGCATATGTTGTCTAGCCTGTATTTCTTCTATTTTGATTAAATTGCACCTGCTGAGTTTATACGTTATACATGTGCATATGACATGGCTTTCTGTGTCTAGAATACACCGCATCTATCTACCATACCATGTTCTTACATCAAAGTACGGCTGTTGTGTATCCCGCATCAGTCACTCATGATTGGACGCTTTTAACATGGCAGTTTGATAGTGGTTGCATCTTGCATTGATTTCTACGTTGTACTGCTTATAATTTTTCGAATTGCCACTTATGACAAGACACTTTTAACTTGGCAGAGTAATATTGGTTGCATCTTTCATATGGTGTCTAGCTTGCATTACTTCTATTTTCTTGAAAATCCTTCTGCTTAGTTTGCACATCGTAGCTGTGAATATGTCATGCCGTCCTGTTTTTCTTACATATTCCATCCTCATATGATTGTCTTACATCAAAGTATTGCTTGTCTGTATCATGCATCAATGAGTTCGGAAGAGTGATTTTATTCTTTTGTGTTGTGGGTATAGCTTGACATGGCAAAGTCAAAAAAGAGCAAGGAAAATAATATAGTAGGGAGTGCTGTTACTCGTCGCGTGAAATGGAAAAGGTTCTGCCGTGGAGATTCTGCTGGTACTTATAGTGCAGTAGAAGGTCCAAGTCCACCGGCTAAATCTACAAACACAGTATCACCTGCTCCACCAGCTGCAGCATCCGCTTCAACTGTACCAGCATCTCAACCAGTTACTCGTTCGTTTGCTCTGGAACTGGCCAGTTCCCAAGCTGCCTTCACACCTAACACTACTTCCGAAGCACTGCTGACACAACGGGACTTGGCAAGATCAGATGAACCTCATGAGCATCAACATCAAGATGGTACCTGACCGAGTCAAGTTGCAGTTGCATGCTCCTTTATATGTACTCTCACAGTTTGATATACACTAACACTTTCCATATTCGTTGTTGAACTAGCACCACGGCGCAAGCGGAAACAGACATTAGGGATAATGCTTGACAGATTAACAAAATCTAAAGGAGGAAGAATGGAGATCCATTTTGAGGCAGGTTTAAAAAGGCCACGTGATGCTACAGAGTCAGCCAAGTTAGTATCAGAGGCAGCCGTGGCCGTTAGGTGTCATGCACGTATCCTCCCAACATGGATCCAGTACAGGAATGAGAAAGACAATACCTAGTTTAACACCTTCCTTGACCATTTATCCGTAAGTAATGTTATTCATCGCAATTAGTAATATTGTCTTGCTTTGTCCCATACTTTCTAGCTTCCTCCTAATAAGACTCACATTCTTTTTTCAACAGATGAGGTTCAAGTTGGATCCGAACGATGATGCAACTAGACAAGCATGCACTCATGTTTTTCAGTCTGCTCTGTGACAGTATCGGTACCACCTTAGAAAATCTCATTTTGAAGGCAAGGCTAACAATGAAATCGCCCAAACATCTCTAGTGGAATATATTATAGATGAAGACTGGACAGCCCTCGTTAAGCACTGGTCTGATCCAAAGTATCAGGTAGGCTATATGTATTTGATCAGACCACATATTGAACTTGCATTTATGTATGTGCCTTACAAGTGTATCTTCTTCTAGGATAAATGTTTGAAGAACATAACCAACCGTTCTAAAGTGAAATTCCAACAGACCACAGGATCTCGTAGCTATATTGCACACTGCGAGGCTCTTGTAAATAGCTGCTACTTCCTTATTTTTTGTGTGCCATATTATCGTATCTATATTGACTTGTTCCAAATACAGAGGAAATCCCGTGCAGACCAAAAAGAACCTGAACCGAATGCAGTGCAAATCTTCAAGGATTGCCACACCAGCAAGATGAAGGGCATGATCACACCAGTTTTTGTAAGTCCTTACTCCTCCTGCCTTGAACTGATTGGTACTGTGATGTGTTCATTTAACTACTTGGTTTGCAGCCAATGTCAGTTACTCTGTTCACTTTTATTCACAATTGTCTTATTGTATCATTTCACCTTACATGGTTTAAAAGAGATGAAGGATATTCTTTTGGTCTTGATCTGTAATCTAGTTGTTATGTTCACGTGCGCACACAATGATAAAATAGCCTGTTTGTTTTATATCTGTTTGCCCATGATATGAATGATGTCATACTATGTTCATCCTACTTTAAACCATGTCCCTTTATCCTTAGATGTCAACGAATGTGAGGAAATAGACAATACAGTAGGCATGCTACATAGACATATGTTCCGAAAGTGATTTTAATTATTATGTAGTTGGCACTACAATACATGCTAATGTATTACAATAGTTCACCGAAATAAGTTATGTATAAAAGTTTAACCTACTTTGTTTGTTTTTGTCTCATTAGTAACTTATCTGGTACACTAATCTACAAGGTCAAACTTTCAGGAAGCTATGGAACAAATGATTGAACAACCACAACCACCTGAAGGTGACGAGGCTACTACAGGCACAATGTCACCTCTTGCTGAAGTGCGTCAGTATCTCTCCACTAACAGTGCAAAAGGCACCTTCCTGCATAATTCTGGGTTGGTTGTCAAGCTAACCTCGTCCAAATCGCCAACTGAACAAAATCTTCCTAGTAGATAGAGTGATATATCTGTGCTCCAGACACAAGTCCAGTCCCTAATGGACATTGTTTCGGAAACAAGAATAGTGGTTGGGAAATGTCGTCAAGATATGAATGGTTTTGAAACCAGACTATCAGACATTCGCTTCATTGTTCAAGAGCAATGGCGGAAAAAGGTGGACATCGTGCTGCTCCATCAGATTCTACAGCCCGAAATATTAGCACTCAGGTCAAATGATCTGTGCTTCTATACATCCGATGGTGCTTTTATCTGGAAGGACTGTAAACTTTATGCCAACATGCCTTTTGTTGTATGGTTGGAATTTATTTTGTTGTGATACAACACTTATGATGCTGCCTCAGCCTGCAGTAATTACGACGCTATTTTTGTATAGTGTAGGTTTATCTTAGTAATGTATTCGGCCGAAACCTTCGTAGGAGCCCAACATGCCAACATTCGTCGGGCCCATTCCAATTGGGCTAAAAACGATTACGGGCCGAAATTGGCATGTAGCCCACTAAAAATATTTGGGCCTAAATCAGCATAAGCTTTCATATTTTTCTGGAAGGCCTATGCCCATAGTGGGCCTTTAACAGGCCTAAACATAATTTGGGCCCTCTGTAAAAATAGGTCGTTTACAGGTGTAAATATCTCGAGCCCATAAAATACATGGGCCTTTAATAGACCGAAAGTGAGATTGGGCCCTGATTGTGCTAAATAACCCACTGGACTTTAACAGGCTAAAATTCGGACGGTCCGTAAATGCGCCGACCTAATACACGGGCCTTTAATAGGCCGAAACTTCGGTCGGGCTAGATTATTGTCATTTTTATATGGGCCGTTAATGGGCCCGATATGACGTTGGGCCACATATGGCCCATGGTTTACGTCCGGCGTTAACAGGCCAAAAATGACAACAGGCCGAAAGTGGCCCAAAGCTATAGTGGGGCTCTAACAGGCCAAATGTCAGACATGGCCGAATATGACCCAAATCCTTCACGGTCGTTTATGGGCCGAATGTTTTGATGGCCTATAAATGGGCCTAAATGAAGTCGAACCTTTAACAGGCCGGAAATATACCGGGACGTAATTCGGGCCAATTACTTAGCGGATTGTTCACGAGCCAGAAGTGACCATGGGCCGCGTTGATGACTAGTTTAGGACAGGCCATTGACGGGCCGATTTGATAGAGAATGTTGGGCCTTTAGCTGGGCCAGCCCATTATGGTCGGCAGAATCTAGTGGGCCTTTAGCTGGGCCGGCCCATTGTGGTCCGCAAAATCTTGTGGGCCTTTAGCTAGGCCAGCCCATTATGGTCTGCAAAATCATGTGGGCCTTTAGGTGGGCCAGCCCATTATGGTCTGCTAAATTTTGTGGGCCTTTAGCTGGTCCGGCCCATTATGGTCCGCTAAATCTTATGGGCCTTCGGTTGGGCTGGCCCATTTAATCTTTGTGGGCCACTTTTGGGCCGGTCCACGTGTCAACATATCATAGGCCCATCTCGACCATTGGATGAGTGACACATGTGCCAACGCGGAGCTGACGCGTGGATCTGTCAGCCAATGAGAATTTTACACGTGGAAAATCGGCATTGGTCGTGGTTGTTAACGGGTTATGGGATCCAAAATCCTACCCGGTAGCTTAATGGCGTTCCGTTACGGTGGATGCCACGTGTCGATTACCCTTGACGAAAGCACTTATGTGACGCGCGATTTATCGTCATGGAAGTGGACACTTCTGTGATGATAATTTTGGCAATGTCATGGAACACTTCTACGACAGCACAGGTATGACTATCTTGATTCTGTCATAAATTTGTCATGGATGTACATGCATGACAAAAAACGCGACCTACTGTGACAAACATGTATCATCACGGAAGTGTATTTTTTGTAGTGCTATTCGGGCATGACAAATCTAGTCACACCCGGGCCGATAACCGCAGACGCACTCCATCGGAGGTGCGCCGTGATGCGGCCCGATATAGAGGTGCTGAAAGGATCGATATGGTTGACTAGAGGGGGGGTGAATAGGCAACTACCAATATTTAGCTTTTCTTTACCAAATTAAACTTTGCATCAAATTAGGTTGTCTAGATGTGCAACTGGGTGAGCAACCTATATGATGCAATAAAAACAAGCATACAAGCAACCAAGGGTAGAAACACTAAAGAGCTTGCACAAGTAAAGGTAAGAGATAACCAAGAGTGGATCCGGTGAAGACGAGGATGTGTTACCGAAGTTCCTTCCTTTTGAGGGGAAGTACGTCTTCGTTGGAGCGGTGTGGAGGCACAATGCTCCCCAAGAAGCCACTAGGGCCACCGTATTCTCCTCACGCCCTCACACAATGCGAGATGTCGTGATTCCACTATTGGTGCCCTTGAAGGCGGCGACCGAACCTTTACAAACAAGGTTGGGGCAATCTCCACAACTTAATCGGAGGCTCCCAATAAGACCACGAAGCTTCACCACAATGGAATATGGCTCCGAGGTGACCTCAATCGTCTAGGGTGCTCAAACACCCAAGAGTAACAAGATCCGCTAGGGATGAGTGGGGGAATCAAAAATCCCTTGGTAGAAGTGTAGATCGGAGCCTTCTCAACCACTCCCGAGCAAATCAACAAATTTTATTGGCTAGAGAGATAGATCAGGAGAAAATGAAGCTTGGAGTATTTAATGGAGCTTGAGCAATAAATGGAGCTTGGGGGAGTAAGAGGTAGGTGAGAAGGAAGAAGGGGACTCCCTTTTATAGTGGGGGCAACAATCCCGTTGCCCCCACCAACCAGCCCCGCACAGGGCGGTACTACTGCTGAGAGGGGGCGGTACTATCGCCAGGACAATGGTACTGCTGTGCCAGCCAGCGGTACTGCCGCGCTGAGGATACTTGTAGGGAATGGACCCAAATGCGGTACTACCGCGGTGGTAGGGCAGTACTACCGCTCCTGGAACGGTACTACCGCCACTACAACCGTGACTAGTGCCGCAAAACCCGACATGAGAAAAAGACCTCTCGAATTGAGGCGGTAGGAACCAGACTGCCCAGCGGTACTACGGCAGTGGGGTCAAGGGCGGTAGTACCACTGTGGAGCGGTACTGCCGCTTGTGACCCTTCGGCCGTAGTACCACAGGCAGTGCAGTACTACCACTGGGGCGCGCGAGAGAGAGAGACGAAATCTCTCAAAGAAGCTGAGGACAAGGCGGAGGTGCTAGGCCCCCAGCGGTACTACTGTTGTGGAGCCATGGGTGGTACTACCGATGTGGAGCGGTACCGCCGCTTGTGGCTTCTCAGCGGTGCTACCGCTGGGTGCGCGGTACTACCGCTTTGACCCAGACAGGACAAGCAAGAGAGAGGAGAGATCTCTTCAATGGAAAGGAAATGCTCGGAGGGTGAGAAGCTGATGTGTACGTGATGATTCCACCCATGCAAAACCCCAGCGGACCCCCTCTTGATAGTACGGTGCCCTCTACGCAACTAGTCCACCGAGAAAGAAACGAACGAGCTACACCATCTTGAAATACACTTCGAGGGGAAGAAGGCGTCTCGTGCCAGGGGAGAATCTGTGAATTATTCAAAGCACAAGATTAGTCCGCAAACATGTTGTCATCAATCACCAAAACTACCTTGAGAGAGATATGCCGTAACAATCTCCCCCTTTTTGGTGGATTGATGACAACTAGGGATTTGCGCAAAGAAAAGAAATAAAACGAAGAAAGCTAAGAACTACAAAATATAGACGGGCTCCCCTAGAATGTGTGCACCAAGAGATGGCACGACACACACATTCGGATCAACACTCCCCCTATATTTTATAGTCCAATAATACTAAGCACAAGATATATGAGAGAAGTGAATAAACAGGACAAGCATGCATCTCACAATAAACTACAGTACTCTGAAATGACATAAGTAATAAGGTAGCGATAGGGAGCATATGTGTCAGGACCCCGACTCAATGCCACATCGATCTAGCATGTAACACCTCATATCCCTTTGCGGCCTCACGCACGGTATTCCCACGGGTGTCGCCTTACCTTTGCCCAGGACCGTTTGCGCCTTTTGGCACACGTATATGACAGTGTCGCTAGCATCCATATGATAAGGAGCCCGGGCTGACATGGCTAGTCGTAAACCCAAAGTGGCACAGACTTACAGGGACAGGCATCCATGACCCAGCATCGAACGTGTCGGTCATCAGCGAATGAATCCAGGCTATAGCACTGGGCTAGCAGGACTCCGGTGAACCGGGCTGTAGCGGGCTAACAGGACTCCGATATTCATCGCGTGACATTTCCCCGAAGGGACAGACACAGGAACGAAGAAGGACACATGCCGGCCAGCCTAAGTGTTCCGGAGCAGTAGCAAGCTACCATGGCTCGGTGGAAACACTAGGAGACATTTCCCCGTAAGAGAGGCTACTAAAGATAAACAACTAGATGGTCAGATCCCACACATACCAAGCATTTCAATAACATACACACAATATGCTCGATATGTGCAAATACAACATGGCATCACAACATGACTCTACGACTCAAGTAATTTATTCAATAGGCTCCGAGGAGCGAGATATTACAAACATGAGTCTCATGACCCAACATTCAGAGCATACAAATCAAAGCACAAGCGGAAGCTATCATGTCTGGGTATAGACATCTATAAATGAAAAAGGCTGAGAAGCCTGACTATCTATCAGATCCTGCCGTGGGCACAAGATCGTAGCTGAGGTATCAAGCTAAACGTCGAAGTCCACGTGGAACTACTAGCGAGACCGAAGTCTCTCTGCAAAAACATAAAATAGGCAAACGTGAGTACAAATGTACCCAGCAAGACTTACATCAGAACTATCTACATATGCATCATTATCAACAAAGGGGATGGTGGGGTTTAACTGCAGCAAGCCAGCTTTGACTCGGTGGCTATCCTAAACTACGACTGCAAGCGACTCTTTGAGGTGGCGCACACGAGTCCACATATTCACCATATCAATACACCACTATGGATCCGCTCCCGTCTCCCTACGAGAACGCCATCCATAGCACTCACGCTTATCTTGCGTATTTTAGAGTATCCACTTTCACTTGTCTATGAACTGATATAAGCAACCCAGAAGTCCTTTTCCGCGGACACGGCTATTCGAATAGATGATATTAACCCTGCAGGGGTGTACTTCTTCATACATGTTTCCACCACTTAGCGTCTGCACACGACATGTGCTCGGCAGACTACAAGCGAAAGCCGACGTGGGTGTAGACCACGACCTACCTAAACACTCAAGTCTCTAGTCCAGGTTTATCGCCTATTCAGGTTCCATCCATGAGGAGATCCGGCCGGAGTTTCGCTCACAGCCCCAAACGATGTGAACAGGGTTCCCGAGATACCAAACGGGCATCCGGTACACCGTGCCACGTACCTACCGCATCACAGCCCACCCCTACGGTCAGCGCTGTCCACGGCCTCCAGTAAGCTACAAACACCAGAAACTACTTGCAACTCCTGGACAGAGGACTAGGGTGAATAAGAAGTCGAGCGGGGTCATATTTCAGGGCCCAATGTATGGTAGTAACTGAATCATGGATCACAAACACAGAACTCAGTTCCTGAGGACGGCTTCAATGAGACAACCCACCATGTACTCCTACATGGCCTCTCACCGCTACCTTTACCAAATCATGCTCACACACTTAGTTCACACACAGTAGGACATGTTCACACACCTCTGATTCATCCCCGATGAATCAGACCTGACTCAACTCTAAGCAGTAGCAGGCATGACAAACAAGCAAGAATGAGTAGGCACAACAGGGCTCAAACAACTCCTACTCATGCTAGTGGGTTTCTTCTATTTACTGTGGCAATGACAGGTCATGCAGAGGATAAAAGGGGTTCAACTACCACAGCATGTAACAGTTGAATCGGTGTTGTCCTAATGCAGTAAAAGAGAGCAGGAGCGAGAGAGTGGGATTGTATCGGAATGAACAAGGGGGTTTTGCTTGCCTGGCACTTCTGAAGATAACATTGAGTCTTCATCAGTGTCAACGATCACATCATCGGTATCACGTCTATCGAGAGGGGACAAATACCGGCAACACAGAAGGGAACACAATCAATGCAATGCACAATATGATGCATGATCATGACATGGCAAAATGAATGTGTTTTGGGTTAATGCATCTAAAACCAGATTAAATAAGGTTGGTTTGAATACAAGATTCAAATTCAAACTCCATATGTGATTATTCAAATGTCATTCACTTCATTTGTCCTAAACAGTAGAGATAAGTTGTTCTAACATGCATGAAAATGGTACAGATGGATAGATTGGATTTTTCTGATAATTTTTCATATATAATTTATTTAATTTGGAGTTACGGTTGAATTTCTATGAATTTTAGAAGTTTATACAAATTTCTGGAATTTCCTGAATATTTTCAAATCCAGAAAATACTTATTGCGTCAGCCTGATGTCATGATGACGTCAGCAGGTCAACGTGGCACAGTTCGGTCAACCCCTGACCGATGGGTCCCGAGTGTCAGCGTCTAACTAAACTAACCTAGCTTAGTTAAACTAACCTAACCTAATTAGCCGGGCGGGGCCTGCAGGTCAGTGAGAGAGAGGGGGTCAAACCCGGGTCAAACTCACCGGAGTTGACCCGAGGCTCGTCGCCGGCGAGGCCAGGGACGGCGGAGAGCGTCGGGATTCGCCCTCCGATGACCAAAAGAGCGGCGGAGGGGCTCTACGGGATGCCCAGACCCGCGCGCATCTAACAGGGCCAACGGAAGAAGCTAGGGTGGCCGGAGGCGACGGCAATCATGACGACGGCGGCGGCCGGAGTTCGGGTGGTGGCGGGTTTGGCGCTACGAGCGGTGGTTTGGCGCGCTGAGGGCACTGGGGAGAAGCTCTTGCTCCTACGCATCCAAAGGAACGGACGGGAGGCCGCGAGGTGGCCGGAGTTGAGCACGGCGTCGACCTCGGCGGCGGCCGGAGCTCGGGCGAGCTCGGGGTCGGGGTTAGGGAGCACGGCAGGAGGAGCTGGGGCATGCTACGAACTCCTGAGATCGCGGTGAGCACGTCAGTGGGCTCGGATACGAGCTGGGGTGGCTGTGGCCACGGCCACGCCATGGCCGACGGCGAGAAACTCTCGGCCACGGTGGAGGAAGAGGCTAGGGGATGAGTGCGAGCTTGAGGGAAGGGGGAAGAGGAAGAGAGGCTCACAGGGGTTGCATCGGTGGCCTCGGGGAGCTCGGGGAGGCACCGGAGCCGACGAATTTGACGAAGATGGCCGGCGGGTCCGAGGTAGAAGACGACGGTGATGGCGGCGATGCAGGGCTTCCGGAGGGCTGTGGATCGGTTGGGAGGAAGAGGGGGTCGAGGCGGAGCTCCTGGGTGCATCGGCGAGGCTAGGCGTGGCCGGTGGCCATGGGTACGGCGACGATGACGTCGAGCTCCGCTCGGTGGTGTGCGCGGGAGGGAAGCAGAGGAGGGAACGGGGTCCAGGGAAAGAGAGGGGAGGTGCAGGGGGCGAGGGGGAGTGCGTGGCTCCCTCGGGTGCCTCCAGCGGCGAGCAGGTAAGCAGGAGGTGGCCGGAGCGTGCGCGCGCGCGTCGGGCACACGCCCTCCTGCCTACTGGCAGGAGGTTGAAGACGGTGGCGACCATGGAGGGCTGGGCCGCACAGTGCTGGACCAGCACAGGAGCTGGGCCGGCTCTGGTGGGCTGCACGGGTGAGGCTAGGTAAGTCCAGGTAAGTTTCTGTTCTTTTTATTTAATTTTGTTCTGTTTTTCTCTTTATTTAATTCTTTTGCCATTGTTTTGAATTTAAAAATAATTCAAACAATGCCAAAGCTCCTCTGAATATTTTTATTTTGCTAGATGGACTTTTCCAAAAGCTCATAAAATATTTCAGGGATATTTGAAATTATATTCTAATTATATGAATATAATTCAAATTCAAATAGCTAATGAATTAAATTCAAAGTCCCAAAAATAAATCCTTAAAAATGTTCAATATTTTGGGTTGGGACCAGAACCCTTACCAAAAATTATCAAACATTTAAGAAGAGCATTTTGGAGCAATGAATGAGATTTCCAGGGTTTTTGCCCCTCTTTTATTTAAGTTTTTGAGGCTTCCAAAATTCCTCAGTTCAAGTTTCAGAAATATAGACATGATGCACACATGAAGCTAACCTAGAGCAATGCCAGAAGCTAGGGATGTGACAACTCACCCCCACTAAACAAGAATCTCGTCTCGAGATTCAAGCGTAGGGCAAAGTGAAGGGTAACGCAGACTAGTATAATCTTCACGATCCAGGGTGCACTTCAGTTGAACGTTGATTCATTCACCATCATTGTCTTGAAGTCTTGCCTTGAAAAATCCTGTCAACATGACATGGAGGGAAGAAGGAGACTCTAGAAGGGTCGATCTTCTCGAAGATCGAACAACTCACGGAATGAGACATAGGACCATCTCTCGGTTGAGACACGAGATACACGTCAAGAGGGGTGGAAAGAAACGGATGACGAAGGTTCACTAGGTAGACAACAATTCCACACCTAAGAAGGTGGTAAATGATTGTCAACGTAGCGAGGAGTTGAGTTGCCATGATACCACGACGAAACATCCTGGAAGAGGGTGATTCGTAGATTATTACCTTAAGTGGCAAAAAGAATTACTTTTGATTCAGAGATCATTGAAACTCTTTAAACCAGCCTAAGACAATTCTCGAGCGATCGTTTGGAGGGGGTCGGTAGAATGGCATACTCGAACTTGGATGAAGTGGATTACCTTGTTGAAGACAACGCAATGGATGAATTTCCTTATCACCGGAGATGGAAGAGACCCGTGGTAGCATGGCACATTGGCGGTGCAAGCTGGGAATGATTCTAGTAACTGGGGAAGAACCCAACAATAGAGAGTGAATTCACTGTTTGAGTAGGTCATAGCATTGCCGAGGGGACTGAGAGCAAACCCAGCTAGTGCCGAGGATAACACGTAGCGCTTGTGCGTGCTCTCAAGAACTTGAGCATTTCCACAATCATCAAGATTCTACCAATATCCGTGTCAAGGATCCTGGCAACACAACTTGCTACCATGATGAATGATGCAGATGCAAAGGAAGATAACACCTTCTCAGATTTCACCCTTGGCGGGGCCAAGGAAATAAAATCTGGATGATCGACCGAGAGACATTTAGCACTCTGCATTCTAATGTTCTCCTTGATGTGCTAGTGTAACCCACTCATAGATATGGTTTGATATCTAGAACATCAAGTAAAAAGGTCGGACTTCGGAAGCAATAGAATCCATAAGGAGTAGTTACGGAGGTAAATCCTACGAAATCCTTATGGGGAGGTGGCCAACTTCCTCAAACAAGATACTACAATAATAGGTCTTCCGGCTGGGTGTGTTGGCCACGACATCCACTTTACCGGTTATCGAGGGACCAATATTATAGTTCTTGGAGAATGTTCCAACCATCATATCTGCCTGAGATTCAGATCTGGTTGGTGTCAGGATATTCCAGACTCATCGAGTCTAGGAAGAAAAATGAAAGTTTGCAACACAAATCGACGAGATAACGTTGCGAGATTCTCGGGAAATGAACTACGATAGCAAGCTCCAAAACATGAGCTGGTTCTGCTACTAACATGTGAACACGTTGTCCCAGACAAGCATGACCACGTGGTAGTCTTACAATAAAACACTACCGAGTTCTGGTTGGGAACCATCACCGTGGATAACGAAGTCCTTGCATAAGTCATATGATTAGCTCTTATGAAGGAACTTCTTCTCCTTGAACAAATCAATCAGTGGCTTGGTGTGCTCGGGACACATATGGAATGAAGGTTGCAAGTCTCCAGACCACAGAATACTTCGCACATGTGCATGATTGATTTGGGATGATTCCAAGGAAACAAAACAATCTTCCTCGAATTCATGGCGGCAACTTGCATCATATGCACATGAATTAGGGAAAGTCACTACTTTCATTCAAACATATGCTTCATGAACGAAACACGAAGAAATGCTTACACAAGTTTCCAGCACTAGGTTGATGTTCAACATGAATCATGGGGAGACAAAATGCTGCTGATGGGCTCAACAACAACTCATCGGAATTTCCATATCACTGGATTTCCACCATCATGTGAACACGGGGATAGTATTGGTCAGACCAAAGATGTAATGGTGTATGCTCGAGGGATCAACCACGAGTAGGACGACATTACGAGCATCGTTGGTACTGATTTGATTTGACGATAGCCCACACTCAAATCAAGGAATTGATAAGACAATAGGTCCAGCAACTGATCACAGAGACCAATCGATGAAGATATCATCTTCTTTCAACACACACTACACAAGAATATCCCTTTGGAACGAACTAAGTCAGGCAAGCTTTTATCTTCCAACTCTCCAAGTTGTCGTTTAGCTTAACCAACTAGCTCAGGGGTATCCAACACGGATTCTTGGAGAAAGGGTGGTTTACAATAAACCAACTTGATCACGGGCTCAACATAACGGTCAGGTGACGACCTGGCGATACTTCCGAGAAGACATTCAGAAAATCACGAACCACCGATATGTTACTAAGCTCGAGAACAATCTCGCTTTTGAGGGCAAGACGATATGATCAAATGAGTGAGGACTTGACAAGATCCTAACTCATCAATCGAAGGGTGCACCGAAATAAGAACTAGGTAGCACGATAAGTCTTAGAAGGATGATTCAAAAACCAACATGCTAAGAATGAAATTATTATCCTTTAACTACCAAGCAACGAGGTTGCTGGGAGTATTGATTTCACACATCACAGTTCATTTGTCGGTATTCCGGTTGCATCAACACAAGGGCCGAGGAATGACTAATGATGGTGAGAAGTATCACTGTACCAAGAGTTCATAGGATGGTGTGCAATTCCTATAACAATCTTGATATAGAATAAGGTAATACTCCAAGGTAGAACAGAACCAAAAGCTGGATTGGCATTTGATCTGCGGAATACAACTACTTTGACCCAATCCTAGATATGGACGAGGTACTGGAGTTTGTTTCTCCAAGTCATTCAGGACAGAATGGCTTGATGGACCACAAGAGTAATAGGCATCAATAAACGAACACACGCATACTCTTGACTATCAATTGATAGACGAAGGTCAGAATGCAACTAAAGAGAACAACTCAAAGGAACATATAATTTTCTGAGTTGTGTATGCATGGTTTAGCATGTCGAACGAAGTTCAACATAATTCTTCCGGATAACCCATGCAGAAAGGTAGAACTGGCAGAGCCACAATATATAATGGAGAACTCATCAAGAATAATCCTGTTGTGATATTTCAGTTCAACGAGGAACTTCTGCCATAAGTAGTTTATGGTATTTGGAAGAAGAAGATACCACGGACTTCAAGGACTATCGCAAAGGTTACTAATATCCTAAAGGCACTAGCAATTACTATCAACATGAAGTAGGTAGAGTGAATCTCGGGTTCAAGAACCCAGGAACAGAATACCTACTACTAAGTAGCATCACGGGATGCTTCCGAGAATAAAGGCCAGAATCTTCACACTGGGAACACAAAACGTTGCTAGATTACTAGGTGACTCCCTAAAACACCTAGGGTCATGATAATTAATCCAACATATATGTCAAGGTAACGGAGTACCTCAACTCACTGATTTGTGTGATTGAGCTGGCATAAAGGAACATCGAAACCAGAGGGAAAGGATTTGCAAATGCATCAGACTATTTAGAAACCTGGAATGACTCGGACAGCATAACGGCTGTAAATGCTCAAAGGATTGGAGACATGCTACAAAATGGTGGCATAGCCACTCAGAAGCACAATATCAAGGTTTCGAGATCAACAATTAAAATACGGAAGTAGAAACTGAACTCAAGCTTAGAACCATCAATCCTACAAGTCTGCAGATTAGTAACACGTGATCCTGATAGAAAGAAGAGATAGCCTAGTTCTTAATCCCCGCAGAAGAGAAGATGATGACTCAGATCAGAAGGCCATGAGGTATAAGGAGTAAAAAGAGCCTTACATTCCATCCCACAATCAATTCCCTTATATAACTAAAGAATTTCTAGACTCAACTTCGACCAGTTTGGCTTGGTAATCCTACAGGCAGTCAAGCTCTGATACCAACGCTGTCAGGACCCCGACTCAATGCCACATCGATCTAGCATGTAACACCTCATATCCCTTTGCGGCCTCACGCACGGTATTCCCACGAGTGTCGCCTTACCTTTGCCCGGGACCGTTTGCGCCTTTTGGCACACGTATATGACAGTGTCGCTAGCATCCATATGATAAGGAGCCCGGGCTGACATGGCTAGTTGTAAACCCAAAGTGGCACAGACTTACAGGGACAGGCATCCATGACCCAGCATCGAACGTGTCGGTCATCAGCGAATGAATCCAGGCTGTAGCACTGGGCTAGCAGGACTCCGGTGAACCGGGCTGTAGCGGGCTAACAGGACTCCGGTATTCATCGCGTGACATTTCCCCGAAGGGACAGACACAGGAACGAAGAAGGACACATGCCGGCCAGCCTAAGTGTTCCGGAGCAGTAGCAAGCTACCATGGCTCGGTGGAAACACTAGGAGACATTTCCCCGTAAGAGAGGCTACTAAAGATAAACAACTAGATGGTCAGATCCCACACATACCAAGCATTTCAATAACATACACACAATATGCTCGATATGTGCAAATACAACATGGCATCACAACATGACTCTACGACTCAAGTAATTTATTCAATAGGCTCCGAGGAGCGAGATATTACAAACATGAGTCTCATGACCCAACATTCAGAGCATACAAATCAAAGCACAAGCGGAAGCTATCATGTCTGGGTACAGACATCTATAAATGAAAAAGGCTGAGAAGCCTGACTATCTATCAGATCCTGCCGTGGGCACAAGATCGTAGCTGAGGTATCAAGCTAAACGTCGAAGTCCACGTGGAACTACTAGCGAGACCGAAGTCTCTCTGCAAAAACATAAAATAGGCAAACGTGAGTACAAATGTACCCAGCAAGACTTACATCAGAACTATCTACATATGCATCATTATCAACAAAGGGGATGGTGGGGTTTAACTGCAGCAAGCCAGCTTTGACTCGGTGGCTATCCTAAACTACGACTGCAAGCGACTCTTTGAGGTGGCGCACACGAGTCCACATATTCACCATATCAATACACCACTATGGATCCGCTCCCGTCTCCCTACGAGAACGCCATCCATAGCACTCACGCTTATCTTGCGTATTTTAGAGTATCCACTTTCACTTGTCTATGAACTGATATAAGCAACCCAGAAGTCCTTTTCCGCGGACACGGCTATTCGAATAGATGATATTAACCCTGCAGGGGTGTACTTCTTCATACATGTTTCCACCACTTAGCGTCTGCACATGACATGTGCTCGGCAGACTTCAAGCGAAAGCCGACGTGGGTGTAGACCACGACCTACCTAAACACTCAAGTCTCTAGTCCAGGTTTATCGCCTATTCGGGTTCCATCCATGAGGAGATCCGGCCGGAGTTTCGCTCACAGCCCCAAACGATGTGAACAGGGTTCCCGAGATACCAAACGGGCATCCGGTACACCGTGCCACGTACCTACCGCATCACAGCCCACCCCTACGGTCAGCGTTGTCCATGGCCTCCAGTAAGCTACAAACACCAAAAACTACTTGCAACTCCTGGACAGAGGACTAGGGTGAATAAGAAGTCGAGCGGGGTCATATTTCAGGGCCCAATGTATGGTAGTAACTGAATCATGGATCACAAACACAGAACTCAGTTCCTGAGGACGGCTTCAATGAGACAACCCACCATGTACTCCTACATGGCCTCTCACCGCTACCTTTACCAAATCGTGTTCACACACTTAGTTCACACACAGTAGGACATGTTCACACACCTCTGATTCATCCCCGATGAATCAGACCTGACTCAACTCTAAGCAGTAGCAGGCATGACAAACAAGCAAGAATGAGTAGGCACAACAGGGCTCAAACAACTCCTACTCATGCTAGTGGGTTTCATCTATTTACTGTGGCAATGACAGGTCATGCAGAGGATAAAAGGGGTTCAACTACCGCAACATGTAACAGTTGAATCGGTGTTGTCCTAATGCAGTAAAAGAGAGCAGGAGCGAGAGAGTGGGATTGTATCGGAATGAACAAGGGGGTTTTGCTTGCCTGGCACTTCTGAAGATAACATTGAGTCTTCATCAGTGTCAACGATCACATCATCGGTATCACGTCTATCGCGAGGGGACAAATACCGGCAACACAGAAGGGAAAACAATCAATGCAATGCACAATATGATGCATGATCATGACATGGCAAAATGAATGTGTTTTGGGCTAATGCATCTAAAACCAGATTAAATGAGGTTGGTTTGAATACAAGATTCAAATTCAAACTCCATATGTGATTATTCAAATGTCATTCACTTCATTTGTCCTAAACAGTAGTGATAAGTTGTTCTAACATGCATGAAAATGGTACAGATGGATAGATTGGATTTTTCTGATAATTTTTCATATATAATTTATTTAATTTGGAGTTATGGTTGAATTTCTATGAATTTTAGAAATTTATACAAATTTCTGGAATTTCCTGAATATTTTCAAATCCAGAAAATACTTATTGCGTCAGCCTGATGTCATGATGACGTTAGCAGGTCAACGTGGCACAGTCCGGTCAACCCCTGACCGGTGGGTCCCGAGTGTCAGCGTCTAACTAAACTAACCTAGCTTAGTTAAACTAACCTAACCTAATTAGCCAGGCGGGGCCCGCAGGTCAGTGAGAGAGAGGGGGTCAAACCCGGGTCAAACTCACCGGAGTTGACCCGAGGCTCGTCGCCGGCGAGGCCAGGGACGGCGGAGAGCGTCGGGATTCGCCCTCCGATGACCAAAAGAGCGGCGGAGGGGCTCTACAGGATGCCCAGACCCGCGCGCATCTAACAGGGCCAACGGAAGAAGCTAGGGTTGCCGGAGGCGACGGCAATCATGACGACGGCGGCGGCCGGAGTTCGGGTGGTGGCGGGTTTGGCGCTACGAGCGGTGGTTTGGCGCGCTGAGGGCACTGGGGAGAAGCTCTTGCTCCTACGCATCCAAAGGAACGGACGGGAGGCCGCGAGGTGGCCGGAGTTGAGCACGGCGTCGACCTCGGCGGCGGCCGGAGCTCGGGCGAGCTCGGGGTCGGGGTTAGGGAGCACGGCAGGAGGAGCTGGGGCGTGCTACGAACTCCTGAGATCGCGGTGAGCACGTCAGTGGGCTCGGATACGAGCTCAGGTGGCTGTGGCCACGGCCACGCCATGGCCGGCGGCGAGAAACTCTCGGCCGCGGTGGAGGAAGAGGCTAGGGGATGAGTGCGAGCTTGAGGGAAGGGGGAAGAGGAAGAGAGGCTCACAGGGGTTGCATCGGTGGCCTCGGGGAGCTCGGGGAGGCACCGGAGCCGACGAATTTGACGAAGATGGCCGGCGGGTCCGAGGTAGAAGACGACAGCGATGGCGGCGATGCAGGGCTTCCGAAGGGCTGTGGATCGGTGGGGAGGAAGAGGGGGTCGAGGCGGAGCTCCTGGGTGCATCGGCGAGGCTAGGGGTGGCCGGTGGCCATGGGTACGGCGACGATGACGTCGAGCTCCGCTCGGTGGTGTGCGCGGGAGGGAAGCAGAGGAGGGAACGGGGTCCAGGGAAAGAGAGGGGAGGTGCAGGGGGCGAGGGGGAGTGCGTGGCTTCCTCGGGTGCCTCCAGCGGCGAGCAGGTAAGCAGGAGGTGGCCGGAGCGTGCGCGCGCGCGTCGGGCACACGCCCTCCTGCCTACTGGCAGGAGGTTGAAGACGGTGGCGACCACGGTGGGCTGGGCCGCACAGTGCTGGACCAGCACAGGAGCTGGGCCGGCTCTGGTGGGCTGCACGGGTGAGGCCAGGTAAGTCCAGGTAAGTTTCTGTTCTTTTTATTTAATTCTGTTCTGTTTTTCTCTTTATTTAATTCTTTTGCCATTGTTTTGAATTTAAAAATAATTCAAACAATGCCAAAGCTCCTCTGAATATTTTTATTTTGCTAGATGGACTTTTCCAAAAGCTCATAAAATATTTCAGGGATATTTGAAATTATATTCTAATTATATGAATATAATTCAAATTCAAATAGCTAATGAATTAAATTCAAAGTCCCAAAAATAAATCCTTAAAAATGTTCAATATTTTGGGTTGGGACCAGAACCCTTACCAAAAATTATCAAACATTTAAGAAGAGCATTTTGGAGCAATGAATGAGATTTCCAGGGTTTTTGCCCCTCTTTTATTTAAGTTTTTGAGGCTTCCAAAATTCCTCAGTTCAAGTTTCAGAAATATAGACATGATGCACACATGAAGCTAACCTAGAGCAATGCCAGAAGCTAGGGATGTGACAATATGTCTCACACCATATGTCTAGAACTTAGGTCTCACACCAAACCAAACCAAAGAAGGACACCGAGAGAACACACAAGAAACCACAAGACTCAAAGCACGACACAAGAAGCAAATCCCTACACTCTCTTCCCCTTTGGTAGCGAGACACCAAAAAGGGCATAGAGTGACACTACGACTCCAGGTGATGGGAGGAGGAAGATCTCGAGCATCACATCTCTGCATCTTCGTCGTGGGTCGAAAACTGCTCAGCATCGGAGTCGGTCCAGTGGCAATTCTGATAAATCCAATCCTCCTCTTCAGTGATCTGACCCTCAGATCCACTGGCAGCTGTTGCTCCCATCTGACGCATGAGCTCCTTGTGGCGCGTCCTGCCATGCTTCTCCGCCACATGAGTCATGTACTGACCATGAGACTCCACGCAGAAAAGCTTCTTCATCTTGCGCTTAAGCTTTTGTGCCCACGACGGTTCTGCACTAGAGGGGACAAAGTACTCCTCATGAGCATCAGTAGCAGCCTCACCCTCGGTCCCCATGGCAACAGCAGCAGCAGACGGACCCCCTGTGGCAGCAGTAGTAGATGGGCCCCCTGTGTGAGGCGCTGTCCATTTGTCCTTTTTCCTCAGACGCTTGATCTCATGAGAAACCAAGTCTCCAGTCTCTAGCAGCACTCTGGGATAAGTCTGTGCCCAGGCCCTCTCAATGAGCCTCATGATGAATGGACCATATATAGGACGCTTGCGCTCAGACATGGTAGATAGAAGTTCATACCACATGACATGAGAGATATCTAGGCTCTCTCCAGTGCTTGCTTCCTTCTCATGCTGACAAAAAAGGAGCATGTCCACGAGGTAAGAGTGGACCATATCCAGATTCCCGATCCGAGGGAAGAGAGTCTCACGGAATATGCGATGAAGAATGTCCACATACAAAGACAGCTCATAGGTCTTCTTCTCAGTTACTGGGTGAACTTTCACAGTGCAGTAGGGCCAAAGGGCTTGCTTGTGGGTGGACGTGGCATTGCGGTGAGGGCAGAAACCGACAGGAGTCTCAAGCCCGGTATCCACCACATCAAGTAACTCCATGAAAGCCTTCCACTTGACAGAAAGCAGCTTGCCATTGGTCATCCATGTCAGAGTCCTATCGACATCCGTCCCAAGATGGACGGTGGCATAAAATTGAGCCACCAAATCCGCATCGAAATCCTTGTTGAATTGCATGATCCTGAGAATGTTCAGCTGAGTGCACATCTCGGGTCCTTCTCCATAGCATCAGTGTCAATGGAGCGAACATCAACAAAAAGATTCTTCTTGGCCTTGATCACATCAAAGTAGATGGCAAACTGAAAACGGTTCCAGAACGGGCGGTTGACCAAAGTGGGTTCTTGGTCCACCGCATAGGGGTTGCAGTGACGCTTTGCCCAAAACTCCTTGTTGGTCATCTCAGTCACAGTCTTCAATTTTGGCTTGTTGGCGGCTCGCTTCGATTGCTGAGGAGGTGGAGGAACACTTGCAGATGCACTTGCTGGAGGTGGTTGGGTGCTAGAGGAACCACCGGCTGGCTCTGAGGTGCGGTACCGTTTTGATGTGGCACGCCCGGGGTTGATACGACGACCTTGCTGCTCGGAAAGGTCATCACCTGGAGCCAAACACAAGAACACGCAAAACAACCAGAAAGAACGAGCATAAGCCAACAAACTCAACAAAAAGATCAAGGTAAGGTAGGAAAATGATGGAAATTGGCATTCAGCGGTAGTACCGTGACCTGCACGCGGTAGTACCGCCCCAAGCGGTAGTACCGCTCAAGGTCAAGCGGTAGTACCGCTCCAAAGAGAGCGGTAGTATATCTTGAGGCGGAGAAACGGCAGTTTCTTATAGCACGAGGCGGTGAAACAGCGGGTTCCTACTACCACGGTCAGATCCGGCACTATCGGCCTACCGAATTCAAAAATAATCCTACCAAACTCTAATGGAGATAGTCTAGTTTCCTTCTCCAACCAACTCAAGCCTAGATTTAGCCAAAAATCTAGAGATGCAACCACCATTGCCCCTAAGAAACAAGAACTGAAAAAGAGACAAAAGAAAAGAAGGAACGGGGGCAATACCGGCATCCATGGCAAGAGGACGAGGTGGGGATCGACTCCACTAAAGGAAATGGAGAGGGACGCCCCAGAGACGGAGATCCTCCGGAGCCCTCCCGCGGTGAGTGGAGGCTGGAGAGAGGAAGAGAAAAGAGGGGCGAAGTGAATGGGTATGGGGGAGAAGAAACCTCCCCTTGCCCCGACTTAACCCCCTGTTCTCGTCCCCCAGCGGTAGTACCGTGCTGGGGGGCGGTAGTACCGCTTATGAGCGGTAGTACCGCGCACCACTAGCGGTAGTACCGCCCAGCACGCCACGGCAACTAAACAGACACGGCTTTAGCTCGAAGAAATGACAAAAACAACCAAGACACACCTCTTCAAAAGAGGGCGGTGGCCTAGGCCACCTATGTTTGAGTCAAAAGGTATGGCACCGTGAAGATTTTAACCTTGGGCCCATGACCAAAACTCATCTTTGAAGCACAGGTGCCATCAACAATGGCTAAAGTGAAAGACTTGATCAATTTATGCATAATGGGGGGAGGGAGAGTTCATTGAGAGAACAACACTCCCCCTATGTCCATGCCTACACCTAAACTAGACAACAAATTGAGCGTGGTAGGGTGTGCACGGGTTCAAGCCACATTGCTCGAATCAATGATATTTAGCTGATGCCTTAACTCGCAAAATCTTGCTTCATCCAAGGGCTGCGTGAAAATATTTGCAAGGTTGTCATGAGTGTTGACATAGTTGAGCTTGATCTCTCCTCGCCTAATGTGATCCCGGATGAAGTGATACCGAATCTCAATATGCTTCGTCTTGAAGTGTTGCACTGGGTTGAGATAAATCTTGATGGCACTTTCATTGTCACACCAAAGAGGCACTTTGTCACAAGTGACACCGTAATCCTTTAAAGTTTGCCTCATCCATAGAAGTTGTGCACAACAACTACCAGCGGCAACATACTCCGCCTCAGTGGACGAGAGAGACACACAACTTTGCTTTTTGGAAGACCAACTTACCAAAGAGCAACCAAGGAATTGGCACCCTCCGGAAGTGGACTTCCTATCCACTTTGTCTCCTGCCCAATCGGAATCCGAGTACCCTACAAGCTTGAAGTTTGATCCTCTTGGGTACCATAAGCCAAAGTTTGGGGTATGAGCCAAATATCGAAAGATTCGTTTGACCGCCACAAAGTGACTTTCCTTAGGTGCGGCTTGAAACCGTGCACAAATTCCCACACTCAACATGATGTCCGGTCTAGATGCACAAAGGTAAAGCAAGGATCCAATCATGGAACGATATACCTTTTGATCCACCACTTTACCATTGGGATCTAAGTCAAGTCCTAGTAGTCGTACACTCTGGTACGTGTCATATTATCCAGGGGCTCCCCATCACCCCATGATACGGTAACAAAGCCCGAACAATCCCTAAAGATAAGTTCGGCACCCAGAATTTAGCATTATATGTATTGGCTCTGAATCATGTCTTTGGTCAATAGTTGGGTTGCCCGGCTCCTGTGCTTGCTACTCTACGTTCCGCTAAATCGGCTAGGGTAGTAAAGGGAGAACTACTGCGATTGTGCCCTGGCCTTGACTAGATGAGCACCACAGTAGACAAAGCCGAAAACTAACTGTCATGATACGGCAAGAGCCGGCCAGCTGTTCGAGGGTCACAAATCGTTGGAGATTTCTTCCGCATTATGCGAAAGATCGGCACTCCCTGATAGGATGCTGACAGCCCCTGGTTTGAACTAGGGGCTACACCTATGCTTTATTATAAAACTCCTATGGCTAAGTGAGGGTGTTTAAGCCGTACAGTCTGATTACCTTGTTCGTTGCGCTAAACAACTCCTTCAAGGACCATACAATTGGATCAAGATTGTTTAGATTCCATCCCGAACACCTCCGTACTACTTACGTGAGGGCAGAAGACGACGACTGGCCAATCCTCATATTACATACAAAATAGCCGCATATGAGGAAACAATTCAAAGCATAACAATATTACATTACAAAACAAGCTTTGTTCCCATAATACAAGGCAAAGGTAACATGAATACATTTACTCAAATACAATATCATGCGAACATTGTGCTGCCGCAAGACGAATGTCGGAGTAATGGGCCATGGGTAGCCTAACCCGAGCCCCTAAACCTTTCAAGACAATGGGGCTGGCTGTGCCCCTCAAGACGTCAAAATAGATCTCCGCCTTCTGGCGGCCGGCTGGCCAAGCGGCCAACTGGCCGAAGGCGGCCGAGTTCCAGAAGACGGCATCACGATAGGCCGACTCCCAGTGAGCGGCCTCCAGAGAGGCCGGCCCCTAGCAGTCGTCCCGTGTGACACTCCAAAAAATTTTTATTTGGTTTTTCAGTAAAAACTTTGTTGGTTTTTGAAAAGAGGCCATTTAAAAATTTTCCCAAAAAACCTTTCTCTTAAAAACTTCTTTGGCAAGGATTTTTATTTATTTTGTATCTTCTTCAAACTATGGTGTTTGATCATTTAAAACTCTTTCTCTGATGGTTCCCTTCTCAAAGTATATTTTTGGAAATTATTCTTTTTCTTATAAAAACAACTCTATGAATTTTGAGGTTTTTCTTATCTTGAAAACCACCCATGGTTTTACCATGTCTCCTATAGTAAATCTTCTCAAAATCCCTCCCTCCACCTTTGAACAATCTAAATTCTCTATCTCAACAAGTCCAAACAAGTTTTGGATTTTATTTCAATTATTTTTTCTCTCAAATCATTTCTGCTAATTATTTTGAGCCTGAGTGATTTTCAAAGCAAGTACCTCATTGCCTTTGAGTTTTTATCTCAAACCAACTCCACTGGATAGTCCTTAGTACCCACAACCTAGAACCATCTTGATCCACTCTTCTTCTTTTCAAATTTTTCAAATTTCACTCATTGCAAGTTTGGACCAGATTTGCTAAATTTGGTGAAATTCATATCTCCTCTTCTCCAAAAATTCTACCAAAATTCAGGCAGGCTCCTGGTGCAATGAGAGGCCACCCCACCAAGTTTCAGCTCAAGGAAAAATCCCTACATGCCTAGATCATTCTGTCGAACACCTTGCATGCACTGTTTCTGTTCATCTTCAGTTAAGTTCAGAGTTTCAGTGTCGATCTTCGTCAGAAATTCAGTCACATGCTCACAGTGCACTTGGCACGTTGCTCGCGGCCTAGCTTGCTTGTCCGGAGCCTCACACGCGCACTCGGCACGTTCCTGGCGTCAGTGGCACCCTGGCCCGCCTGCGCCGACGTGTCTTGCAGCGGCCGAACCACCGTAGCAGCCGACAGGGAGCAGAACGGCGGCATAACGCCGTTCGGCGCCGCCCAAACCCCCTGGTGGCTCCGTGTGGCCATTTCCTCGCCAGCGCACGCATGCAACACCGTCGTCGTGGCGCAGCATGCACAGAGCGCGCTCCCTGCCGCCGACGGGCCCGCGTCGCCCCGTTCCGTCGAGCTCCCCCTAAGCAACCAAATCCCGCTGCGGTTAGCACCTAAATGGAACCAGGGAGCATCCACGATGACGCTCAACCTCTGAACCTTCCCGGCCAAGCACTGCACCGCCGTAATCCATCGCCGGAGAACTTCGTTCACGGCCACCGCCTCGGATCGCCTATAAAAGGGGACCCCGAGCTCACCCTCGAGCACGCACCACAACTGCACATCACCAACGCCCCACCAGGCCACTTGGAGGACCTCGAGGAGGTCTCCTCCCCTGACTCCGGCCGCCCCGTTCCGCCTCGGCCTACACCTCGATTCGCTCCGGTGAGGCCGTCTCCGGCGCCCCAACTTCGTCAGCAACCCTCTCGAGCAACTAAGAGTCTAACCCCCACTCCAATTTGATCTTCACAGCTCTCTCCGATGAGGTCCACATCCACCCGAATCGCCGTCCGCCGGAGCCAGCGTCGCCGCCGACGTGGTACTCGCCGGCGACCACCACCACCACCCACCAACGCGGAAGGACGCACTGAACACAGAGGTACCACCCGATCCCCCTGCCTCGCCGTGGATCGCCACCGGCGACCACCGCGGCTCTCGGGTACCGTCGAGCTCTGCCGCCTCTTTTTGAAAATTTAAACCTGACGGGCGGGACCCGCCTGTCAACCTCTCTGTCCTTTCTAAACGAACCGTTTTCTGAAAGCGTCTTCTGCCAAATACGTTTTCCCGCTGGGCCGGCGTATTCTTTATTGAATCGTTTTCTGTTTTTATAAGTTAACCCCTGGGAACTTTCTGTTTCATTACAGATGAGTCCCTGGACTAAAACCCTTATAACTTTTTAACAGAAAAGTATTTTTGATTGATTCTTTTTCTGTCCTCCTTAAATTTTGTCTAGTTTTTTATCAGATTTATTTGAAAAATATTTGGAGAAATTTTTGTGCACCTCACGGTATTCACGATAGCGTGTATATTTTCTTTATGCCGTAGATACCGAAGGAGGTGACGGGACCGCGAACTTCACCGAGCTAGGCTCTGAATACTCTGAACCAGGCAAGCATGTTTGAACTTTTGATATGATGATTGTTTTGGCATGTTTGCATTAACTAGTTTCATGGCATGTTGATGAGCATACCGACGAGTGTCATGTTACATGCAACGATGAGGCAAGTGAGTTTAGAAAATCCATAAGTGGATGGATGTGAGTATGCATGGCCATGTGTTGGCATGAGGATGGGTAAGATGGCAGTGTTGCAGCATGCCAGTCTTATGCCAGACTATATGACTTCAGTGTCAACCCGTATCGATCCAGTTCTTTCCACTTTTCCTTCCCTGTACTACCACATGTTTTCCGCAAGGAGTATGGCTTAGTAAGTTGCAAACCGCTTTCTTGGTACACACCAAAAGGAGAGGCCATGATGATAGTTCCATGGCGCTGGATTAAAGCCAATCATCCGGTCAGGGGGCATGGGTGTTTCCGGTTGGGACCGAGAGGGGGGCACCCCTTAGAGCGCGCGTATATAAATTTGATCCCATGCTATTCGAGATTGTGATCTCCCCGTCTCAAAAGTTTTTCTTGGACGATGTCTAGGGTGATTCCTGGCATCAAGAGGTAGGATGGGTGTGTACTGGTTAGCTGTGTTTTCTTCCGAAATACCATAAACGGAACTAGTCCTTCATGACTACGGAAATCCGTTGGCTGTTGGAAAAAATTTCGTACAAACTCTGCAGAGTCATATATTCCTTTGAATCATCTATTCCATGTCCAAGTTCGGTATTATCTTATCCTGACAAATGTCAGTTTTGATGACAGAGACTCTGGTGAATCACATGAGTGCTAAGTTCGGTTAAATGTTTATTCCTGTGGATGGACTAACCCGTTTATTATCATGAATTGAATATTTATTATGAGTATTACTTACTTGTGAATAAAAGCCCTTTTCGCGATGTCGCTCAGACGTCCGACTGTGGCATTGTTATTATTTACTTTCAATAAAAGCCCTTTCTGCGATGTCGCTCAGACGTCCGACTGTGGCATTGTTATTATTTACTTTCAATGAAAGCCCTTTATGCGATGTCGCTAAGACATCCGACTGTGGCACTCTTTTACTTTCAATGAAAGCCCTTTCTGCGACGTCGCTCAGACGTCCGACTGCGGCAGTACTGTTATTTACTTTCAATATAAGCCCTTTCTGTGATGTCGCCCCGACGTCCGACTGTGGCACGCATGTCTTTTATTTTCAGTTTAAGCCCTTTACGTGGTGTCGCTTAGACGCCCGACTGCGGCATGATCTTTATTTATTTGTTCACCCTTCGAGGCGCCACTTCAGACACCCGATCGGTTTCCTAATATTTCTTTTTGTTAGGTTTTCAGGCGGACTACCGCCGATTCCCTTTTTACTTACCTTGCTTGTTAAATTTTGAATGTGCATTGGTAAATTAATCATGACGCATCCATGCATGCATTTGTTATATCTTACGTCCGAACTGTCTTGCGAGTACTTTCTAAGTACTCAGCTGGCTTGTTGATTCGGCCAGATGCTGACGAAGGCGATCTCATGGATGAAGAATTTGATAGCGAGTCCGACGCCTAGAGGAATCCCAGTCAGTCTCGTGTGACCCTGGATTTGGTCACTGTATTATATCCGCTTCCGCTACCAAATAAATTCATCGAGCCTCGCCCCGACGCTCGATGAGGTGCCAGTTTTAGAGTCATGTATCCCACTCCCCACTGTGATTTCCACCACCACCCTATCCTCGAGTCAGTAGTATGCCTCCACACCACTGTGTCATATCCGCCATTATGTATAATTATTGGCGTGCTTGTAATAATTTGGTTGAGCAACCGTAGCTCTACCCTGTAATATATTTTATGCTACTGGCTTATTGTATCAAGAATTTGTCTACCAGTAAGGAGGATTTTTCTCATACTGGACTCAAAAAATTGGTTTCTCAATAAACATTTTTATTGGAAAACCGGTCGTGACAAGCTTGGTACCAAAGCCAGGCTGACTGTAGGAAGCCACTAGGTGCGATCGCTAATTAGTTATTAGCATAAGAGCTAATTTATATTTTTTTTGCAATTGTGGTCATTTTCTGACAGTCAGCATAAATTTATGATCTGACCATTCAGAATTTTTGCCTACTTTTGTAGGTGGCCGACAACAACTGCGAGTCTCAGACCTTCGCCAACGTGCCCGATGGGTTCGTCAAGCTTCTCTCCTTCATCGTTCAGGTCGCGATGGGGCCATCTGTGCGCCCAGTCTTCACACTCTGCTAGCACCGAGTCAACGACAGTCTGACCATGCACCAGGCCGCGGTACAGTTCTAGGGAGGGCGTGGTGAGTTACGGCGCTTCCGGTTCTTGGGAAGAGCCATGCCTACGGAGAGGCATGCTATGCAGATGGCAGCCCGCGAGGCGATAGCTTGTCTCAGGGATGTCCTTCCCGTGATGAAGACTCGTCGTTACCGTTATCTTCCATGCCATGTGCCTTAGACCTGTCACTACGCATTCTCCTGCCCCAGAGGAGAATGAGACGAGGCTTTTGAGATGCTTATTGAGTATCTCCAGGCCCTGGAGGCAGCCTTCGACAACTTGGTGGACGACTTCGTGGCTGCCCGCATGGACTCAGTCCATGGCTGTGCCGCCAACAGGAGGGAGCTCCTGCCCACCGCACCGCCACTGACTTTTGTCTCGTCCTCAGCATCTTATGCACCTACTCATCGCCTGCCTTCTACCGAAGAGTTCAACCAAGTCATTGCGCCCACTCCAGCGCGCACTGCACCACCCTTCGCGCCCACTCGTGTTCGTGTTGTTCCGCCCCTAGCACCCGCTCCATCTACTCGGCGCAACACTACACGTATGGAGCCTATTAGCAAGGAGGAAGTAGAGTCCCCAGCCTCGCTACGCCTCACCCTCGGCAGGGCAAAGGAGATCGTCAACATCTCCGCCTGAGTACGCTTAGCCGCCATGCAATGTACCGCTTTGTACGATATGTTTATATGTACATAGGTTGTGAGGAGTAGCTGGTTTGCGCATCATGTAGGAACTGGGAGAAGTGCACTAGCCTAAATAACATGTCAGGATTATGTACGCATATCCTGAGTGATGTATTGTATAATTACTGCCCGCGTGTAAGATATGTAATGAGCAGTCCTTCTCCGTGCGCAAATCGATTTGTTTTTCTTGAGTCAGCTTGGTTATTTAATTTATTTGCCAGCTTTGTGCATTTATGGAATTGTTTTTGTGACCCTTTTCGCTTTTCTTATGGGTTTTACAAAATATATCCCCAGAGTGAAAAATGTCTCGTCCTTGGACTCGCTCCATGCCAACTCCACCAGAGGAAAATTATGATACACAACCCAGCAACAAGTTCACACAGGGACAGTCAAGCCAACAGGGCAGTGAATCGGCACTTTCACAAATGTGTCGCCTTTATGAGCAGAGTCAGCAACAACATCGGGAAATGATGAACGAAGTCATCAACATGGGAAATCACCATGGACAGTATCAGCAGCATTCCAAGTTATCTGAGCTACAGAGAACACGTCCCCAAACATTTTCTCATACTGACAAGCCTCTTGAAGCCGAGGATTGGCTTCAAGATATGGAGATAAAATTAGTTATTGCAAAATGTTCAGACCCTGAGAAGGTACTATATGCCCCGCACTATCTCACAGGAGCAGCTGCATCATGGTGGGAGAATTTTCTGCACATGCACCCCAACAAAAGTGATATAACCTGGGATGATTTCAAGGAAGGTTTCCATGGTGCACACATTCCTAAGAGTATTATGAAAATCAAGAAGAGAGAGTTCGATGACCTCAAACAAAGGAACATGACAGTGTCAGAATACAGCGGTCAATTTACTCTATTGTCTCGCTATGCCAATGAAGAACGTCTGACTGAAAGCAAGAAGATGGAGAAATTCCTTGACGGTCTGGCGCCCGCGCTTAAATGCCAACTGGTTGTGCACACTTTTCCAGATTTTAAGACACTAGTGGACAAAGCCATTACTCTAGAAAATGAGAGACGTAGCTTGCCGGATTTCCGCAAGTGAAAAAGAGACCAGACTACTCTTGCGCGCAACCACCGAAGCAAGACGGATTTTTAGAAAGGTGGGACACACAAACCTACGACAAACGTCTCACGCTCAACCAAGAATTTCCATGCAAGGGACAAGGAGTTCACATATCGCCCAGGCGTTACTTGCTACGCTTGTGGGGAGGAAGGGCACTATGCCAAGCAGTGCCCCAAGCCAAGGAACTCGACCCCAAAGCCGAACAACGGTGGCAATAATTCAGCACCCAAGCGAAACAATTTCAACCCCAACAACAACTACAGGAAGGGTCATCTGAAACACGTAACCAAAGAGGAGGCACAAAATGCTCTGAATATTGTACTCGGTACGTTTCCTGCCAACACAATACCTGCAATGGTTTTGTTTGATTCTGGAGCTTCTCACTCATTCATCTTGAAAAGTTTTGCTTTGCAAAATAATTTTTCAATGTTTCCCTTGGAAAAATCCATGACCATCAAGTCCCCTGGGATTCAGCAAGTCACTCAGAATTACTGTCAGGATGTAGTTATTGAGTTTGAAGGATTGAAGTTTCACGCCAATCTTATCGTACTGGAAAATAAAGGACTGGATGTCATCCTAGGGATGGACTGGTTAACCACCAACAAAGGTTTTATTGACTGTTTCAACCGGACCGTAATTCTCACACACCACCATGGGAAGACAATAAGAGTGTCAGCCAAAGAAAGAAAAATACCCCGGCAACCGAGATTGAATAAGGTGGACGTTTCTGAGCTAAACAAGGTTCCAGTAGTGTGTGAATTTCCAGACGTATTCCCTGAAGAACTACCAGGCATGCCACCAGACCGAGAGATAGAATTCAGCATTGAGCTAGCCCCAGGAACCACCCCCTTATACAAGAAACCATACAGAATGGCACCATCCGAGTTGATTGAGTTGAAGAAACAAATAAAGGAATTGCTGGACAAGGGATACATTTGAGCCAGCTCCTCACCTTGGGGATCACCAATTTTATTTGCCAAAAAGAAGGATGGAACACTGAGATTGTGTATCGATTACCGAGCACTTAACATGGTCACAGTCAAGAACAAATACCCGATGCCACGGATAAATGATTTATTTGATCAGCTCACTCAGGCCAAGGTATTCTCAAAAATTGACTTAAGGTCAGGATACCATCAATTAAAAGTGCAAACAGAAGATATCCCCAAAACAGCCTTCACCTCCAGATATGGACTATATGAGTTCACAGTAATGCCATTTGGATTAACGAACGCCCCCGCATATTTTGTTCACCTCATGAACAAAGTATTTATGAAGTTTATGGACAAGTTCGTTGTGGTATACATCGACGATATTCCGGTATACTCCAAGACACCAGAAGAGCACGCGGAACATCTCAGGATTGTGCTAGGAGAACTCAGGAGACACCAATTGTATGCCAAGTTCAGCAAGTGTGAATTTTGGCTAAGACAAGTAGGCTTTCTAGGCCACGTGCTGACCCAAGACGGTATCGCAGTGGACCCGGAAAAAGTCAAGGCCATACTTGGCTGGAAGTCACCAGCCAGTGTAACGGACATATGAAGTTTCTTGGGAATGGCAGGATATTACCGCAGATTTATTGAAGGATTCTGTCAGGACCCCGACTCAATGCCACATCGATCTAGCATGTAACACCTCATACCACTTTGCGGCCTCACGCACGGTATTCTCACGGGTGTCGCCTTACCTTAGCCCGGGACCGTTTGCGCCTTTTGGCACACGTATATGACGGTGTCGCTAGCATCCATATGATAAGGAGCCCGGGCTGACATGGCTAGTCGTAAACCCAAAGTGGCACAGACTTACAGGGACAGGCATCCATGACCCAGCATCGAACGTGTCGGTCATCAACGAGTGAATCCAGGCTATAGCACTAGGCTAGTAGGACTCCGGTGAACCGGGCTGTAGCAGGCTAACAGGACTCCGGTATTCATCGCGTGACATTTCCCCGAAGGGACAGACACAGGAACGAAGAAGGACACATGCCGGCCAGCCTAATTGTTCCGGAGCAGTAGCAAGCTACCATGGCTCGGTGGAAACACTAGGAGACATTTCCCGGTAAGAGAGGCTACTAAAGATAAACAACTAGATAGTCAGATCCCACACATACCAAGCATTTCAATAACATACACACAATATGCTCGATATATGCAAATATAACATGGCATCACAACATGACTCTATGACTCGAGTAATTTATCAATAGGCTCCGAGGAGCGAGATATTACAAACATGGGTCTCATGACCCAACAATCAGAGCATACAAATCAAAGCACAAGCGGAAGCTATCATGTCTGGGTACAGACATCTATAACTGAAAAAAAGCTGAGAAGCCTGACTATCTACCAGATCCTGCCGGGGCACAAGATCGTAGCTGAGGTAACAAGCTAAACGTCGAAGTCCACGCGAAACTACTAGTGAGACCGAAGTCTCTCTGCAAAAAACATAAAATAGGCAAACGTGAGTACAAATGTACCCAGCAAGACTTACATCAGAACTAACTACATATGCATCCTTATCAACAAAGGGGAATGGTGGGGTTTAACTGCAGCAAGCCAGCTTTGACTCGGTGGCTATCCTCAACTATGACTGCAATGTAACTCTTTTGAGGTGGCGCACACGAGTCCACATATTCACCATATCAATACACCACTATGGATCCGCTCCCGTCTCCCTACGAGAACGCCATCCATAGCACTCACGCTTATCTTGCGTGTTTTAGAGTATCCACTTTCACTTGTCTATGAACTGTACAAGGGGTCCAAGTTTCCATATCCGAGGAATCCGGCTATTCGAATAGATGATGTTAACCCTGCAGGGGTGTACTTCTTCACACACGCTTTCGCCACTTATCGCCCTGTACACGTCATGTACCTCGGCAACCTTCAAGCGGAAGCCGGGCGAGGGAGTCGGCCACGACCTGACTAACCGAACAAGTCTCTAGTCCAGGTTTATCGCCTATTCGGGTTCCATCCACAAGGAGATCCGGCCGGGGTGTCGCTTACGGCCCCAAACGATGTGTGCAGGGTTCCCAAGCCCACCAATCGGGTGCCACTTGGTACACCGGGCCACTGTGCCTAGTCTGTCCCAAGCCCACCTGTACCGGGTGCCACTTGGTAGGCTACTAACACTACCTACAAACACCAGAAACTAGTTGCAACTCCTGGACAGAGATCATGTTGATTAATAAGTCGAGAGGGGCACTTAAGCATTCCAATGTGTGGTAGTAGCTGGTCATGGATCACAAACACAGAACTCAGTTCCTGAGAACGGCTGCAATGAGACAACCCACCATGTACTCCTACATGGCCTCTCACCGCTACCTTTACCAAATCGTGTTCACACACTTAGCTCACACACAGTAGGACATGTTCACACGCCTCTGATTCATCCCCGATGAATCAGATCTGACTCAACTCTAAGCAGTAGCAGGCATGACAAACAAGCATGAATGAGTAGGCACAACAGGGCTCAAACAACTCCTACTCATGCTAGTGGGTTTCATCTATTTACCGTGGCAATGACAGGTCATGCAAAGGACAAAGGGGTTCAGCTACCGCAGCAAGTAACAGATGAATCGGTGTTGTCCTAATGCAGTGAAAGAGAGCAGGAGCGAGAGAGTAGGATTGTATCGGAATGAACAAGGGGTTTTTGCTTGCCTGGCACTTCTGAAGATAACATTGAGTCTTCATCAGTGTCAACGATCACATCATCGGTATCACGCCTATCGAGAGGGGACAAATACCGGCAACACAGAAGGGAACACAATCAATGCAATGCACAATATGATGCATGATCATGACATGGCAAAATGAATGTGTTTTGAGCTAATGCAACTAGCAACAGATTAAATGAAGTTGGTTTGAATACAAGATTCAAATTCAAACTCCATATGTGATTAATCAAATGCCATTTAATTGATTTGTGCTAAACAGCAGCTATAAGTTGTTCTAACATGCATGAAAATGGTACAGATGGATTCCTTGAATTTTTCTGATAATTTTTCATATATAAATTATTTAATTTGGAGTTACGGTTAATTTTCTATGATTTATTGAAGTTTTAGCTATTTTCTAAAATTTCCTGATTATTTTAAATCCAGAAAATACTTATTGCGTTAGCCTGACGTCATGATGACGTCAGCAGGGTCAACTGGGCTGGTCCGGTCAAACCTGACGTGTGGGGACCACACGTCAGTGACACAGGAACTAAACAGGGTTTATTTAATTCTTAACTAACGTAATTAGAAGGGCTGGGGCCCACAGTCAGCGGGTCAGTGGGTTAGCTAAAATTTAATTAGTACCTAAACCAAATTAGCAGGGCCTCGGGCCTACATGGAAGTGAAACAGTGGCTAAATAAATTAAAATAAACTAAACTAATTAACAGGGGGGCTGGCCCCACCTGTCATCGACCCAGGGGGGGGGTCAAACCCCTGGTCAGCAGGGCCTAACCTGCCGGCGGCTTGACGCCGGCGAGGCCGAGATGGCGGAGGCCTTCGGGTTTCTTGCTCCGGCGGCCAAACGCCGCGCGGAGAGGCTCTGTGGGTTCCTAGCGCTCGTGCGCATCCGGAGGAGGTGACGGAAGGACGCGGGGTGGTCAGCACTCGCCGGAGCGGAGCTTGCGGCGGCGGCCGGAGTTCGGTGGTTGCGGCTGAGAGGGCTAGAGCTCGCGGGCGAGGGAGCTGAGCAGCGCAGCGGCATCTACACAGCACACGGAAGTAGTCTGCGAGCTCGGTTTGCTCGTCGGGGCTTGCTAGCGCTGGCAGTGACGAGCGCGGCGGCGAGAAGCTCTCGGTGATGGCGGGAATCGAGCTAGCGAACCAAATCCACCACGGGGTATGAGGGGAAAGGGAGAGGGGCTCACAGGGAGTCGTATGAAGAAGACGGCGAGCTCAGGGAGGCCCTGTGGACGACGAATCGGGCGGCGGCATCCGGCGGCCGTGGTCGGGGAAGAAGGGTCGCGGCGTCGTCTTGGGGTCCTCCGGCCTTGCGTGGGTCGGCGGAGAGGCGCTCGGGATCTAGGCGGAGCTCGTGGGCTGGTCAGAGAAGCGAGGGGGCGGCGGTGGCCGCGGCAGCAGCAAGCGGCGGCGATGGTCGCTCTCGGGTGCGTTCGAGAGAAAGAACAGAGGAGGAGATGGGGACGAGGGATTGAGCGGGAGGGTTCCAGGGGTCGAGGCGGCGCCGAGGAGAAGGCGCGAGGCGTCGTGGTGGCCTCAGGCGATGCAGACGAGCAGGATGGTGGCGTGGCGAGCTCGGGCGCGTGCGCCGAGTCCCTCCTCTGCCTACTGGCGCGAGGAGGAAGGCGACAGGGAGGAGGAGGTGGGCTGGGCCGCACAGTGCTGGACCAGCACAGGAGCTGGGCCGGCTCTGGTGGGCTGCACGGGTGAGGCCGGGTAACTTCCTTCTCTCTCTTTCTGTCTTTTATTTCTGTTCTGTTTTTCTTTTATTTAATTCTTTTGCCACTGTTTTGAATTAAAAATAATAATTCAAACAATGCCAAAGCTCCTCTGAATATTTTTATTTTGCTAGATGGACTTTTCCAAGAGCTCATAAAATAATTCAGGGATATTTGAAATTATATTCTAATTATATGAACATAATTCAATTCAAATAGCGAATGAATTAAATTCAAAGTCCCAAAAATAAATCCTTAAAAATGTTCAATATTTTGGTTGGGACCAGAACCCTTGCCAAAAATTATCAAACATTTAGGAAGAGCATTTTGGAACAATGAATGAGATTTTTAGGGTTTCTGCCCTTCTTTTATTTAGGGTTTTGAGGCTTCTGAATTCCTCAGTTCAGGTTCTCAAAAAATTTAAACATGATGCCTGGATGAAGATGCAACTATTTACAAACAATATTTCTAGGGCTGTGACAACTCACCCCCACTAAACAAAAATCTCGTCCCAAGATTCAAGCGTAGGGTAAGGTGAAGGGGGAACGCAACTGGTACAATCTTCACGATCCAGGTTGCACTTCATAGGAACGTTGATTCGATCACCATCATTGTCTTGAAGTCTTGCTCTGAGAAATCCTGTCAACATGACATGGAGGGAAGAAGGAGACTCTAGAAGGGTCGATCTCTTCGAAGATCGAACAACTCAGGATCAACTCACGGAATGAGACATAGAACCATCTCTCGGGTTGAGACATGAGATACACATCAAGAGGGGTGGAAAGAAACGGATGACGAAGGTTCACTAGGTAGACAACAATTTCACGCTTAAGAAGATGGTAATCGGTTGTCAACGTAGCGAGGAGTTGAGTTGCCATGATACCACAATGATGCACCTTAGGGATGGTGACTCGTAGAAATATCCCTTTAAGTGGCAAAAAGAATTACCTTTGATTCAGAGATCATTGATACTCTTTAAACCAGCCTAAGGCAATTCTCGAGCGATCGTTTGGAGGGGGTCGGTAGAATGGCATACTCGGACTTGGATGATGTGGGTTACCTTGTTGAAGACAGCGTAATGGATGAATTTGCTTATCACCGGAAATGGAAGAGACCCATGGTAGAATGACACATTGGCGGTGCAAGCTGGGAACAAAATACAAATGCTGGGAATGATTCTGGTAACTGGGGAAGAACCCAACAATAGAGAGTGAATTCACTGTTTGAATAGGTCATAGCATTGCCAAGGAAACTGAGAGCAAACCCAGTTAGAGCCGATGATAACACGTAGCGCTTGTGCATGCTCTCAAGAACTTGAGCAATTCCATAATCATCAAGGTTTTACCAACATCCGTGTCAAGGGTCCGGTAACACAACTTACTACCATGATGAATGGTGATGGAGGATGCAGATGCAAAGGAGGATAACACCTTCTCAGATTTCACCTTAGCGAGGCCAAGGAAATAAAATCTGGATGATCGACCGAGAGACATTTAGCACTCCGCTTCTAATGTTCTCCTTGATGTGCTAGTGTATCCCATTCATAGATACGGTTTGATAACTAGAACATCAAGTAAAAGGTCGGACTTCGGAACACAGAAATCCATAGGGGTAACTAGGGAGTAAATCCTACGAAATCCCTATGGGGAGGTGGCCAACTTCTTCAATCAAGATACTACAATAATAGGTCTTTCGGCTGGGTGGTGCTGGCCACGACATCCACTTTACCAGTTATCGAGGAACCAATATTATAGTTCTTGGGGAAATGTTCCAACCATCATATCTGCCTGAGATTCAGATCTGGTTGGTGTCAGGATATTCCAGACCCATCGAGTCTAGGAAGAAAAATGAAAGTTTGCAACACAAATCGACGAGATGACGTTGCGGGATTCTCGGAAGATGAACTACGATAGCAAGCTCCAAAACATGAGCTGGTTCTGCTACAAACATGTGAACACGTTGTCCCAGACAAGCATGACCACAAAGTAGTCTTATAATAAAACACTACCGAGTTTAGGAGGGGGAACCATCATTAATGACATCAAAGTCTCCACGCGTGGAAGTCCAAAGAGTTCACCTTGGACAGACTCCTTTATCTTTGAACAACTCAATCAGTGGCTTGGTGTGCTCGGAACACATATGGAATGAAGGTTGCAAGTCTCCAGACCACAGAATACTTCGCACGTATGCATGACTGACTTGGGATGATTCCAGAGGAAGCAAAACTAACTTTCTCAAATTCACGGCGGCAACTTTCACCAAATGCACGTGTATAAAAGGAAGTCACTCCTTTCATCAACAAATACTTCATGAGCTAGCATGAAGAAAATGCTTTCAAAAGTTTCCAACACTAGCTTAATGTCCAACAAAATCATGGAGGAGATAAGGATGTTGTCAATGGGCTCAACAACAATTCATCTGGGTTTCCTTTTAAAAGGAATTCCATAGTTAAGTGAACAAGTGATAGCATTGGTCAGGCCAAAGATGTAATGGTGTATGCTCGAGGGATCAACCACGAATAAGACAACATTACGAATATCGTTGGTTCTGGTCTGATTGGATGATAGCCCATACTCAATCAAAGGTTTGGGTAAGATAATAGATCCAACAATTGTTCACGAGGACCAATTGATGAAGATATCATCTTTCTTCAACACACACACCCACACACAAAAAGATATCCCTTAACATGAACTAAGTCGGACAAGCTTTTATCTTCCAACTCTCCAAGTTGTTGTTTAGCTTATCCAACTAGCTCAGGGTATCCAACACGGATTCTTGGAGAAGGGGTGGTTTACAGGAATAAACCAACTTGATCACGAGCTCAACATAGCGGTCAGGTGACAACCTGGTAATACTTCCGAGAAGATCTTCGGAAATCACGAACCACCGATATGTTACTAAGCTCGAGAACAATCTCGCTTTTGAGGCAAGACGATATGATCAAATGGGTGAGAACTTGACAAGATCCTAACTCATCAATCGAAGGGTGCACCAAAATAAGGACTAGGTAGCACGATCAGTCTTAGAAGGATGATTCAAAAACCAACATGCTAAGAATGAAATTATTATCCTTTAACTACCAAGCAACGAGGTTGCTGGGAGTATTGATTTCACACATCACAATTCATTTGTCGGTATTCCGGTTGCATCAACACGAGGGCCGAGGAATGACTAATGATGGTGAGAAGTATCACTACGTCAAAATTCATGAGAGTTAGTGCAGTTCTCATGACAATTCTGACATAAAGGGGGTAATACTCCAAGGTAGAACAGAACCAAAAGCTGGATTGGCATTTGATCTGCGGCATACAACTTCTTTGACTCAATTCTGGATATGGAAGAGGTACTGGAGTTTGTTTCTCCTAGTCATTCCGAACTAGAATGGCTTGACGGACCACAAGAATAACGAGCATCGGTGAACACGAATGCACGACATCAACTTGACTATCAACTGATAGACGAGGGTCAGAAGACAACTAAAGAGGGACAACTCAAAGGAACATACGATTTTCTGAGTTGTGAATGCATAGATTAGCATGTCGAACGAGTTCAACATATTTCTTCCGGATAACCCATGCAGAAAGGTAGAACTGGCAGAGTCACGATTTATGAATGGAGAACTCCTCAAGAATAATCCTGTTGTGATATTTCAGTTCAACGAGGAACTTCTGCCATAAGTAGTTCATGGTATTTGGAAGAAGAAGATACCAAGGACTTCAAGGACTATCGCAAAGGTTACTAATATCCTAAAGGCACTAGCAATTACTATCAACATGAAGTAGGTAGAGTGAATCTCGGGTTCAAGAACCCAGGAACAGAATACCTATTACTAGGTAGCATCACGGAATGCTTTCGAGGATAAAGGCCAGAATCATCACACTGGGACACCAATCATGGCTAAATTACTAGGTGATCCCCTAAGACACCTAGGGTCATAATAATATCTCCAACATATATGTCAAGGTACCGGAGTACCTCAACTCACTGATTAGTGTGGTTAATCTGGCCCATGGAAACATTGAAATGGGAAGAAAGGATTTGCAAATGCATCAGACTACTTAGAAACCTGGGATGACTCGGACAGCATAACGGCTGTAAATGCTCAGAAAAGATTTGAGACATTCACAAAAGTGGTGGCATAACCACTCAGAAGCACAATATCAAGGTTTCGAGATCAACAATTAACATACGGAAGTAGTAGGAACTGAACTGAGAGTTAAATCCAACAATCTTACAAGTCCACTGATTAGTAACACGTGATCCTAATAGAAAGAAGAGATAGCCTAGTTCTTAATCCCCGTAGAAGAGAAGATGATGACTCAGATCAGAAGGCCATGAGGTATAAGGAGTAAAAAGAGCCTTACGTTCCATCCCACAATCAATTCCCTTATATAACTAAAGAATTTCTAGACTCAACTTCGACCAGTTTGGCTTGGTAATCCTACAGGCAGTCAAGCTCTGATACCAACGCTGTCAGGACCCCGACTCAATGCCACATCGATCTAGCATGTAACACCTCATATCACTTTGCGGCCTCACGCACGGTATTCCCACGGGTGTCGCCTTACCTTAGCCCGGGACCGTTTGCGCCTTTTGGCACACGTATATGACGGTGTCGCTAGCATCCATATGATAAGGAGCCCGGGCTGACATGGCTAGTCGTAAACCCAAAGTGGCACAGACTTACAGGGACATGCATCCATGACCCAGCATCGAACGTGTCGGTCATCAACGAGTGAATCCAGGCTGTAGCACTGGGCTAGCAGGACTCCGGTGAACCGGGCTGTAGCAGGCTAACAGGACTTCGGTATTCATCGCGTGACATTTCCCCAAAGGGACAGACACCGGAACGAAGAAGGACACAAGCCGGCCAGCCTAAGTGTTCCGGAGCAGTAGCAAGCTACCATGGCTCGGTGGAAACACTAGGAGACATTTCCCGGTAAGAGAGGCTACTAAAGATAAACAACTAGATAGTCAGATCCCACACATACCAAGCATTTCAATAACATACACACAATATGCTCGATATATGCAAATACAACATGGCATCACAACATGACTCTATGACTCGAGTAATTTATCAATAGGCTCCGAGGAGCGAGATATTACAAACATGGGTCTCATGACCCAACAATCAGAACATACAAATCAAAGCACAAGCGGAAGCTATCATGTCTGGGTACATACATCTATAACTGAAAAAAGCTGAGAAGCCTGACTATCTACCAGATCCTACCGGGGCACAAGATCGTAGCTGAGGTAACAAGCTAAACGTCGAAGTCCACGCGAAACTACTAGTGAGACCGAAGTCTCTCTGCAAAAAACATAAAATAGGCAAACGTGAGTACAAATGTACCCAGCAAGACTTACATCAGAACTAACTACATATGCATCATTATCAACAAAGGGGGATGGTGGGGTTTAACTGCAGCAAGCCAGCTTTGACTCGGTGGCTATCCTGAACTATGACTGCAATGTAACTCTTTTGAGGTGGCGCACACGAGTCAACATATTCACCATATCAATACACCACTATGGATCCACTCCCGTCTCCCTACGAGAACGCCATCCATAGCACTCACGCTTATCTTGCGTGTTTTAGAGTATCCACTTTCACTTGTCTATGAACTGTACAAGGGGTCCAAGTTTCCATATCCGAGGAATCCGGCTATTCGAATAGATGATGTTAACCCTGCAGGGGTGTACTTCTTCACACACGCTTTCGCCACTTATCGCCCTGTACACGTCATGTACCTCGGCAACCTTCAAGCGGAAGCCGGGCGAGGGAGTCGGCCATGACCTGACTAACCGAACAAGTCTCTAGTCCAGGTTTATCGCCTATTCGGGTTCCATCCGCAAGGAGATCTGGCCGGGGTGTCGCTTACGGCCCCAAACGATGTGTGCAGGGTTCCCAAGCCCACCAACCGGGTGCCACTTGGTACACCGGGCCACTGTGCCTAGTCTGTCCCAAGCCCACCTGTACCGGGTGCCACTTGGTAGACTACTAACACTACCTACAAACACCAGAAACTAGTTGCAACTCCTGGACAGAGATCATGTTGATTAATAAGTCGAGAGGGGCACTTAAGCATTCCAATGTGTGGTAGTAGCTAGTCATGGATCACAAACACAGAACTCAGTTCCTGAGAACGGCTGCAATGAGACAACCCACCATGTACTCCTACATGGCCTCTCACCGCTACCTTTACCAAATCGTGTTCACACACTTAGCTCACACACAGTAGGACATGTTCACACGCCTCTGATTCATCCCCGATGAATCAGATCTGACTCAACTCTAAGCAGTAGCAGGCATGACAAACAAGCATGAATGAGTAGGCACAACAGGGCTCAAACAACTCCTACTCATGCTAGTGGGTTTCATCTATTTACTATGGCAATGACAGGTCATGCAAAGGACAAAGGGGTTCAGCTACCGCAATAAGTAACAGATGAATCGGTGTTGTCCTAATGCAGTGAAAGAGAGCAGGAGCGAGAGAGTAGGATTGTATCGGAATGAACAAGGGGGTTTTGCTTGCCTGGCACTTCTGAAGATAACATTGAGTCTTCATCAGTGTCAACGATCACATCATCGGTATCACGCCTATCGAGAGGGGACAAATACCGGCAACACAGAAGGGAACACAATCAATGCAATGCACAATATGATGCATGATCATGACATGGCAAAATGAATGTGTTTTGAGCTAATGCAAATAGCAACAGATTAAATGAAGTTGGTTTGAATACAAGATTCAAATTCAAACTCCATATGTGATTAATCAAATGCCATTTAATTGATTTGTGCTAAACAGCAGCTATAAGTTGTTCTAACATGCATGAAAATGGTATAGATGGATTCCTTGAATTTTTCTGATAATTTTTCATATATACATTATTTAATTTGGAGTTACGGTTAATTTTCTATGATTTATTGAAGTTTTAGCTATTTTCTGAAATTTCCTGATTATTTTAAATCCAGAAAATACTTATTGCGTCAGCCTGACGTCATGATGACGTCAGCAGGTTCAACTGGGCTGGTCCGGTCAAACCTGACGTGTGGGGACCACACGTCAGTGACACAGGAACTAAACATGGTTTAGTTAATTCTTAACTAACGTAATTAGAAGGGCTGGGGCCCACAGTCAGCGGGTCAGTGGGTTAGCTAAAATTTAATTAGTACCTAAACCAAATTAGCAGGGCCTCGGGCCCACATGGCAGTGAAACAGTGGCTAAATAAATTAAAATAAACTAAACTAATTAACAGGGGGGCTGGCCCCACCTGTCATCGACCCAGGGGGGTCAAACCACTGGTCAGCAGGGCCTAACCTGCCGGCGGCTTGACGCCGGCGAGGCCGAGACGGCGGAGGCCTTCGGGTTTCTTGCTCCGGCGGCCAAACACCGCGCGGAGAGGCTCTGTGGGTTCCTAGCGCTCGTGCGCATCCGGAGGAGGTGACGGAAGGACGCGGGGTGGTCAGCACTCGCCGGAGCGGAGCTTGCGGCGGCGGCCGGAGTTCGGTGGTTGCGGCTGAGAGGGCTAGAGCTCGCGGGCGAGGGAGCTGAGCAGCGTAGCGGCATCTACACAGCACACGGAAGTAGTCTGCGAGCTCGGTTTGGTCGTCGGGGCTTGCTAGCGCTGGCAGTGACGAGCGCGGCGGCGAGAAGCTCTCGGTGATGGCGGGAATCGAGCTAGCGAACCAAATCCACCACGGGGTATGAGGGGAAAGGGAGAGGGGCTCACAGGGAGTCGTATGAAGAAGACGGCGAGCTTAGGGAGGCCCTATGGACGACGAATCGGGCGGCGGCATCCGGCGGCCGTGGTCGGGGAAGAAGGGTCGCGGCGTCGTCTTGGGGTCCTCCGGCCTTGCGTGGGTCGGCGGAGAGGCGCTCGGGTTCTAGGCGGAGCTCGTGGGCTGGTCAGAGAAGCGAGGGGGCGGCGGTGGCCGCGGCAGCAGCAAGCGGCGGCGACGGTCGCTCTCGGGTGCGTGCGAGAGAAAGAACAGAGGAGGAGATGGGGACGAGGGAGTGAGCGGGAGGGTTCCAGGGGTCGAGGCGGCGCCGAGGAGAAGGCGCGAGGCGTCGTGGTGGCCTCAGGCGATGCAGACGAGCAGGGTGGTGGCGTGGCGAGCTCGGGCGCGTGCGCCGAGTCCCTCCTCTGCGTACTGGCGCGAGGAGGAAGGCGACAGGGAGGAGGAGGTGGGCTGGGCCGCACAGTGCTGGACCAGCACAGGAGCTGGGCCGGCTCTGGTGGGCTGCACGGGTGAGGCCGGGTAACTTCCTTCTCTCTCTTTCTGTCTTTTATTTCTGTTCTGTTTTTCTTTTATTTAATTCTTTTGCCACTGTTTTGAATTAAAAATAATAATTCAAACAATGCCAAAGCTCCTCTGAATATTTTTATTTTGCTAGATGGACTTTTCCAAGAGCTCATAAAATAATTCAGGGATATTTGAAATTATATTCTAATTATATGAATATAATTCAATTCAAATAGCTAATGAATTAAATACAAAGTCCCAAAAATAAATCCTTAAAAATGTTCAATATTTTGGTTGGGACCAGAACCCTTGCCAAAAATTATCAAACATTTAGGAAGAGCATTTTGGAACAATGAATGAGATTTTTAGGGTTTCTGCCCTTCTTTTATTTAGGGTTTTGAGGCTTCTGAATTCCTCAGTTCAGGTTCTCAAAAAATTTAAACATGATGCCTGGATGAAGATGCAACTATTTACAAACAATATTTCTAGGGCTGTGACAGATTCTCCACCATAGCCAAGCCAATGACGCAGTTACTCAAGAAGGACAAGAAGTTTGAATGGACAGAAGCCTGCGAGAAAAGTTTCCAAGAGCTAAAACGGAAATTAACGACAGCACCGGTATTAATTGTGCCAGACATACACAAGAATTTTGAAGTGTATTGTGACACATCCCGAAAGGGCCTCGGGTGCGTATTGATGCAAGAAGGCAAGGTTGTCGCATACGCTTCAAGGCAACTTCGCAAGCATGAGGGAAATTATCCCACTCATGACTTAGAAATGGCAGCAGTCATTCATGCACTCAAGGAATGGAGGCATTTCTTACTTGGAAATCAGTGTGAAATATACACGGACCATAAAAGTCTAAAATATATTTTCACACAGCCAGAACTAAACTTACGGCAACGACGCTGGTTGGAATTGGTAAAGGATTATGATGTTGGTATCCACTATCATCCAGGAAAAGCCAATGTAGTGGCCGATGATCTTAGTCGGAACCCCAGCTCTAATGAAAACAGTCTGCAAAGCTTGAGACCGACTGTGGCATTATCCATTGGCTGTGGGAAAAATTTTCGTACAAACTCTGCAGAGTCATATATTCCTTTGAATCATCTATTCCATGTCCAAGTTCGGTATTATCTTATCCTGACAAATGTCAGTTTTGATGACAGAGACTCCGGTCAATCACATGAGTGCTATGTCCGGTTAAATGTTTATTCCTGTGGATGGACTAACCCGTTTATTATCATGAATTGAATATTTATTATGAGTATTACTTACTTGTGAATAAAAGCCCTTTTTGCGATGTCGCTTAGACATCCGACTGTGGCATTGTTATTATTTACTTTCAATAAAAGCCCTTTCTGCGATGTCGCTCAAACGTCCGACTGTGGCATTGTTATTATTTACTTTCAATGAAAGCCCTTTCTGCGATGTCGCTCAGACGTCCGACTGTGGCACTGCTATTATTTACTTTCAATAAAAGCCCTTTCTGCGACGTCGCTCAGATGTCCGACTGTGGCAGTACTGTTATTTACTTTCAATATAGGCCCTTTCTGTGATGTCGCCCCAACGTCCGACTATGGCACGCATGTCTTTTATTTTTAGTTTAAGCCCTTTACGTGGTGTCGCTTAGACGCCCTACTGCGGCATGATCTTTATTTATTTGTTCACCCTTCGAGGCGCCACTTCAGACACCCGATCGGTTTCCTAATATTTCTTTTTCTTGGGTTTTCAGGCGGACTACCGCCGATTCCCTTTTTACTTACCTTGCTTGTTAAATTTTGAATGTGCATTGGTAAATTAATCATGACGCATCCATGCATGCATTTGTTATATCTTACGTCCGAACTGTCTTGCGAGTACTTTCAAAGTACTCACCTGGCTTGTTGATTTGGCCAGATGCTGACGAAGGCGATCTCATGGAGGAAGAATTTAATAGCGAGTCCGACGCCTAGAGGAATCCCAGTCAGTCTCGTGCGACCCTGGATTTGGTCACTATATTATATCCGCTTCCGCTACCAAATAAATTCATCGAGCCTCGCCCCGACGCTCGATGAGGTGCCAGTTTTAGAGTCATGTATCACACTCCCCACTGTGATTTTCCACCACCACCCTATCCTCGAGTCAGTAGTATGCCTCCACACCACTGTGTCATATCTGCCATTATGTATAATTATTGGCGTGCTTATAATAATTTGGTTGAGCAACTATAGCTCTACCCTGTAATATATTTTATGCTATTGGCTTATTGTATCAAGAATTTGTCTACCAGTAAGGAGGATTTTTCTCATACTGGACTTAAAAGATTGGTTTCTCAATAAACATTTTTATTGAAAACCGGTGGTGACAGCTCGCGGCGCCCTCAAAGTTTGCGCCCTCATCAAGGAGACGAGACAGGCTATGGCTATAGTGTAGCCCATCCCTCCGAATCTAGGGCCGGGCGTGGCTACAATGCCCCGTATAGGCGGAGATCTCCGCATGACGCGGCATTGTTGTCTCTCCCCCCCCCCAAACGTCACCCCTGACAGGCGGAGCCCTGTTCCCACGACGGCCTGTCGGTACGGCTTGTAGGCGGTGGGCCCTACCAGGCAGTTAGAGCCCTGAAGACGGAGGAAGCCAGGGCAGCCGGACCTAAGGGAAGCCAGTTTCCAGTAGGCGGCTTATCCCTCCCTCAGGCCCCGTGTGCCATCAACCAAGCCTGCGTCATTAGCATCACGGCTATAGCGATCAGCAGCCGGCAAGACCCGCGAGCAGTGGGAGCGGCCTATCGGCTCCGTACTAGACCAGTCGGCGGGGCCCACCCAACGGCGGGCCCCAGCAGCCGGCGGAGAAACCGGCAACCGGAGACACTGACATCCGGGTCCTACACCCGGCAGATTACCAATGTACCCCTGGGAGAGGTAGGCCTATACAAACCCCCCAGGGCACCCATGCAAAGGGTTCCGACCTGTTAGAATTAGACCCACACCTAGAGGAGGAGAGAGTGTGCCTGCCTTCTTCCACCTCTAACAAAAAGCTCAAGGAGCACCATTGTACCACTTGTGCTTTAGTGACCATGCGGAGACCTCGTAGAGCAGGACTAGGGGTGTTTTCTCCTAGGAAAGCCCCGAACATGGGTAAAGTACGCCTGCGTTCGTGTCTACGCCTCATCCCGCTTCTAGGCACCGGCGACGTTCTACTTGCTCCCACCATGATAAGCCATCCTTTGGCATATGTCACACCCAACCCCCGACATTTCGCGCCCACTGTGGGGTGAGGTGCACCGTCTCCCGAAGACCTGTTCTGGACGGGAACCTTGTTCCTTCCTTGTCGGTGGGAAACGACACCTATGGTATCAAAAGAATCCATACTACGGTTGCGGGGCGCGGGGTTGAGAGAAGAGCGGGTCTAACAGAGAGCATGCAGTTCCTTTACCCAGGTTCGGGCTGGGAGGATGCATAAAACCCTAGTCCTGCTTTGGTGGATGTATTATGAGTTCTTGAACTAGCTGCGGGATGCAACGAGCTCCAAAAAGCCGAATCCCTCTCCTCGTCACCTTGGGCCTCCTTTTATAGAAAAAAGGGTTGCCACAGTGGCACACATGAGGTGGAAAGGCAACAGTGTTGCGAGGTTATCCTGGTATTACATGACAAAGTGCATTAAATGTGAGGCTTAGGTGTCCCTGCACTTTATCAGGGACGGGGGCGAGGCCCGTCCCGTCCGTCGCCACTCCTCCAAGATTCGACATGCGCCCTGGCCAGCAAAGCATGCGGTGCCATGTAGGTAGGCAGGCAGCTGTGGTGGCGCGGTGGTGGAGCCTCCACGAAGGGCTGCATGTTGCCACGCAGGTGCCTGCCTAGCTAGTTGGGTTGGTAGCTGCATGCGAACGGCGGCCGAGACTTGGCTGGTGCGGGCCTGACGGTGGCCCTGCTGATGCGCTTGGCGAGGGCCTTGCCGGGCGGCCCGGCAAGGGTCTTGCCATGGCGCGCAGGTGTCCCTGACAAGGATCTTGCCCGGGGTCTTGTGGGTTTCTTCGATGAGGATCGCTACCTTCCTATCCTCATTCGATCTTGACTATTCTTTGTTTTCACAAAGATCTGCATGCCACCACAGAGTTGCCTCCCGAGCCCTGTCCAATGCATTTGTCGAGTGTTGGTGGGCTCGAGGGTGGCTCGCTCGGCTGGCGTGGGCGAGCTGCCCCGGCAAGGGTCTTGCCGGGGCCGCTGAGGCTGCCCCCGGCAAGGGTCCTTGCCGGAAACCTGCTTTGCCCATCTGATATTTGTGGTTTTGGTACTTGTCGTTGCTTCGCTTCGTCTTGGGCTTCGATCTTACCTTGGCTTACCTCCCTTGCTCTGCTTGGTCTGATCACGGGTGCGGCTCTGACTGCCCGTGCACAGGTAAAGGGGTACAAAAATGTGCCCCTAGTTTTGTACACCGACAGGAGCCCCCGGGCCTGGGCCACACATGAGTGCGACATGTTGTTAGGTCAGGCCAAAAATGGTGCGCGGGCAGGCAGGGCGGTTTTTACCGCAGTAAGATTTTTTCGAGTTGTGCTTCCCACGACCCACGCACGCGGCGCGGGGTGGAGAGGCTTGTGTCACATCGCAGGCGGGGTGGAGAGGAGTGACGTGGGCGGCATGCGTGGGGTGGAGAGGTTTCCACACGCATGCGTCACATCGTAGTAAATGGGCGGCGCGACCCGCGGCTTCCCCTTAAAAAGGAATAACCGCGGGCGCACTGTTCCTTTTACCCTTCGCGCGACCCCAATCTCGAAAACCTCCGCCTGTCTCCCTCTTCTCCTCCAAGCTTCGCCTCCGCTCACCGCCGTTGTGCTTCTACCACCCTCCGCTCCTCCCTCCTCCTTCAGCCACCATGGTGCAAAAATCCACCAGGGGCAAGGGGGTCGCCAAGGATGTTGGGGTTGTGGAGCCGCCGGAGAGCGCGCTATTGGGGCAATGGACGTAGTCCGCCTTCTTCTTCCCCTCGATGGTCGACGC
>NC_041382.1:100522090-100569799 GCF_002162155.2 Triticum dicoccoides | reverse complement strand
GACGCGTCGGAGCTTCGGGACTTCTTCAGGCCCCTGTAGGGAGTGAAGACGGGGGGGGGGGGGATTTGAGGCACCCGGCCAGGCGCGTCATCCCCGCCGCCTATGCCGACCCTGCCCCAAATCGGTACCCCTTCTTCGTTGATTACCTTTCTTGTGGGCTTTGCCCTCCCTTCTCCGATTTCTTCAGCGACATCATGCACACCTTCGGCTTCCATCTCTTGGATTTTACTCCGAATGCGGTGGTGTGCATGGCCTTTTTGTGCACCTTTGTGAAGGCTTTGCCAGAGTACACCCCAGCACGGCGCTCTTCCGCCACTATTTCTTCCCTCGGATCCAGCCGAGGGGTGCCGTCTCTGGTTGTGTCACTTGGATCCCAAGATCCAAAGGGGCGTACCCGGATGGCACCATGAAGGAGAGGTGGGAGGAATAGCGGGGCCGGTTGTGCTGGATTGAAGAGAAGGACCCACCGGCGTTCTGCAAAGTTCGTTGGGTGCTGCCGCGAAGCTCACGGTTGCCACCACCAGGATTCTCTGGCTTACCCAGGCCGGGCTCACCCTTGAAATGATCGGGGTGTATTTTATCCGCCGCCGGATTGCTCCGTTGCATAACAAGGGGAGGCCAGCCTAGCTCTTCACGAACCCCACTGACATCATGCGACTCCGCCACGGCCTCGACCACAACTTTACGGTGATGGCGCATGCCCATTTCTGCCAGCGGCTCTTCCAGCTTGATGTGCGCCACGACGGCGAGGTTGTGCAGACCGGCAAGGTTGCGAGGGCCGCCGCAAATGCCGGAAAGGTCATCAAGGGGTCATTGTTCAAGCTGCCAATAGGGGTGGTCCCGTTGTGCAACAATTCGCGTCGGTCCGCGATCATTGCCATGATGCCGGACTGCAATGCGCATGGCCCCGACCCGAGCTGGGAGGAGCCCGAGGACGTCGAAGTGCAGCAGTTCTTTGACACCCTATACGAGGGGTACGTCGATGCCGACGCCGAGCAACTTCTTGTCATGGACACCACCCAGGCGGAGCTGGACTACATTGCCACCAGGGCAAGGGAGGCACAGCTTGCCAGGGAGGCCGGCAGCGCCGGCGGTGTGGAGGACGAGGCCGCGACAGCTGCGGAGGAGGAGGAGCTCGCCCGGTGGGCGGCGGCCGCCGGGGGAGCCAGCAGCGCCGGCACCGAGGCTCCTCTGGTTGAGGATGTGACCAGCGAGTCGTTGTCGGAGGAGGCCGAGAACGCAGACCCGATGCCACCTACGGGGAGGGGGCGATTCTTGCGGCGGGCCAGTTCCGGTGAGCTGATCCGGCCCCGCAGAGCTGCGCAGCCGCAACTGACCTCGGAGGGGTCCCGGCCCCACACGAGGGCCGCGGAGGTGAAGGAGCCGGCAAAGGTCGCGGTGAAGAAGAAGACGGCCGCTCCTTCTTCATCCAAGCGTGCCCAGATGCCGCCTCCATCCCCTCCTCCGGCGAACATTGGCGCAGGGATCACCTTTGATTATGGATCCCTCGGTCCGAGGAGGAAGAGGAAGACAACAGAGGAGGAGGAGGACGATGAGTAAGCATCCGGTTCCTCCTCGTTATCTCTGCCTCCCCAACCTGCGTTACTGTTCTTGACTTGTCGTCATCTTTGCAGGGACGCGGAGACGCTGGCCTGGAGAGCAAAAAGGGCCATGGCCTCGGCGGGTGGCCAGCCCCCGGCTGTTACTTCGAGGGTGCCCTTGGTGGTATTGAGCAGCCCGGACAGCAGCCCCCGGCAAAGCCCCCAGCGTAAGTTCATCATTCTTCTCTCTTCGACACGTGTCAGGGGCGCGGCACTTTGGTGCTAACCTTGCCATGTGTCGGTGTCAAAACCGGCTGATCTCGGGTAGGGGGTCCCGAACTATGCGTCTAGGCCGGATGGTAACAAGAGACAGGGAACACTTTGTTTTACCTAGGTTCGGGCCCTCTCGATGGTGGTAATACCCTACTCCTGCTTGATTAATATTGATGATATGGGTAGTACAAGAGTAGATCTACCACGAGATCAAGGAGGCTAAACCCTAGAAGCTAGCCTATGGTATTATTGTTGTGTATGGAGTTGATCCTCTTCGGACTACAACCCTCCGGTTTATATAGACACCCGATAGGGTTAGGGTTACACAAAGTCGGTTACAATAGTAGGAGATCTTGAATATCCGCATCCCCAAGCTTGCCTTCCATGCCAAGGAAAGTCCCATCCGGACACGGGACGAAGTCTTCAATCTTGTATCTACATAGTCCAGGAGTCCGGCTGAAGGTATAGTCCGGCTACCCGAACACCCCCTAATCCAGGACTCCCTCACCAGGTGTGTAGGAGGGCAGCAGCAGGAGGAGGAGCCATAGGGGGCTACTCCCAACACGCTTCCCCCATCAACCATGCCGCCCCGAGGGACGTTCCCGACAAGGGCGCTAATCACCGAGCCCACACACATGGAGGAGGAGGAAGAGAACTTGGGCGCTGGTGGCTTTGCCTAGACGCCAAATGTTGGCGGAGAGGGGACTTCTGTTTCCCAGCCGGGTGTCAGCACCGGTAAGTAGTTCGCCATTTCGTCCCTGCTTCTTCTTCTTTCCGGTTCTTGGTCTTGGCTTTGCCTCACCCCTGTCTTGGGCGCCCAGATTCCTCCTTGGTGGACCCAGAGGACGTGGACGCCGTCGCCGAGGGTGTCGCCAAGGCCACCGAGGCGGACGCCGAGAAGGTCGCCGCCGAGGAGGCCGCCAAGGATGCTGTCGAGGAGGCCGCCGAGGGGGCTTCCAGGCCGCCGAGGGGGCTTCCGAGAAGGCCGACAAGGTTGCCGCTGAAGAGGCCGGCAAGGGGCTTGCCGGGGAGACAGAGGAGGCTGGTGACTGGCCTTCCTCCTCTGCTGCTTCCGGCTCCGGCAACTACCCGAGGGTGAGCGACGACTTGTTCGTCCACCTTCCGGGCGCGTCGAGCACCAGGACGCCTGTTGAAGGAGAGGTGTTCGACCATGAGGTGCTTGCCGCCGCCGGGCTCGAAGTCGTTGACCAGCCAATCGTTGGCGGCGACGGTTCATAGGAAGGGCGGCTCCTCCACGCCATGGGCGCCAGCTTCCAGAAGCTCCAAGCGCTCCACCGCGCCCGCCCGGACAAGGTTGAGTCTAGGATGGCGGTGGTGGAGAAGGCGGAGGTGGACCTCCAGGAGCGTGTCGCCGAAGCGCGGGATTGGTTCTGCGAGGCCGATGAGAAGCTCAAGGCGGCCCAGGACGAGCAGGCCAGGCACGACGTGGAGCTTACCATTAATCTTGCCGATGTTGAGAAAGCTCAGGAGGCAGCGAAGAACTCGGTCAAGGCCGCCGAGGCCGTTCGGACCCAGCGCGAGGCCACGCTAAACTCCCAGGAGGAGGATCTTGCAGCACGCGAGGAGAAGCTCGCCGCCACACTTCATGGCAAAGATGCTGAGGTGGAGAAGCTTGTCCTGCAGCGGACCAGTGAGCTGGAGGAGAGGCACAAGGAGGCACTCAATGCCCAGGCCCAGGTTCACGCCGGCGAGGTAAGGAGCTGGAGGAGGAGCGCCGCGGGCTGACGTAGTAGGCGTTAAAGCTGTCCCGGGAGAAAGACACACTTAACGGTGGTCTGACGGAGGCACAAGGCGCGGTCATCGGCAAGGCTAGGGAGCTTGCCGAGGCCAACAACTCCATCGGGGATCTCATGCTGAAGCTGAAGGGTCTCGAGGAGGCACTGGAGGAGGCCAAGACTCGAGAGGGAAACCTGGCCAAGGCGCTGGAGGGCGAGAAGCAATTGCGGCACAACGAAGGCCTCAGCTTCACCGATCATGTGGTGGGTGAGAACCGTTGGCTCGAACGCCTCGCCGCCGTCGCCAACCAGGCTGCCATGCAGCTTGCCACCATGGGGATGTCGGACGTGAGGTATGCCCTGGAGCGGAGCGTGAGCTCCCATTGCACCCTGACCTTGTTCTTTGAGAAGGTCGTCCATGCTCTAGAGCAGCTCCACGCCAACCGAGCGGCCTCACTGGCCGAGGAGTCCTGGACGCTTTGTCAGGGCGCCATGACCAAGGTTCTCACCAAGATGGCGCACTGGTACCCCGACCTCGACTTCAACACCGGGCTGGAGAGCTTGCCGGAGGGTGTCGACCTCGCACCGCTCGGGGAGCACATCGAGCCCATCATCATCCGTGTCGGCGGAATTCTGAGGGTGGAGGGCCAGCGCCGGGATTAGGCATCCCGTTCCGCATTGTTGCTGCGGGTTCACAACCAAGACAATTGCTATCTCTAGTTAGAACCGCGGCGACAATTTGATGTAACATAACTCTGCAGCACTTTCAGTACTATGCATGTTATTTCCTTGTTCAATTTCCATTTGTATACGCACCCTACGCCAACTGTGCAGGCTCGCAGGTACGGAAGCCCAAGGCGGCGTCTTGGGGACGGATCCCGATTGGCCTGCCGGGTATTCATGCTGCCGGACGAGCCACCTCACCATTCTTAACGCGGCCGCTCGAACTATCGAGCTTGACTCGAGTCAGAATCGAGAGCGTTGTCAACTGCGGAAGGCTAACCCTGCCACACTCAACGCAGCCGCTTGAGCTGTTGAACGGACTCGTAACAGGGCAAGGGTGTTGCCGATAGCGGGAGAGCCCCCTGGCATGCAGGTTTTCCATACAAAGGCACGACATCTCCGAGGGAAATAACCTTGTATAAAAAGGAAAGAAAGTAGTCAGGGTTCGGTGTGACTTAGCTTGTGCTTGTGGTCGTGCTGGCGTCGATCTTTCGACCCCTTCTCATGCTTCTCTTAGAGCCGTCACCATGAAGAAACACTCACTTAACTGCTAAAATCGATTCTCACAATTGCGCGCCCCTTACTTGGCGTGCCAAAGTTGTCGTTGGGAAACGACACCTATGGGATCACAAGAATCCCTACTGCGGTTGTGGGGCAACGGGTTGAGAGAAGAGCGGGTCTAACAGAGAGCACGTGGTTTGTTTACCCAGGTTCGGGCCGCGAGGATGCGTAAAACCCTAGTCCTGCTTTGGTGGATGTATTATGAGTTCTTGAACTAGCTACGGGTGGAAAGAGCTCGAAAAAGCCGAATCCCTCTCCTCGTCGCCTTGGGCCTCCTTTTATTAAAAAAGGGGTTACCACAATGGCACACAGGAGGTGGAAAGGCAACAGTGTTGCGAGGTTATCCTGGTATTACAGGACAAAGCGCATTAAATGTGAGGCTGAGGTGTCCCTCCACTTTATCAGGGACCGGGACGAGGCCCGTCCCGTCGGTCGCCGCTCCTCCAAGATTCGACACGCGCCCTGGCCAACGATGCATGCGGTGCCATGTAGGTAGGCAGGCAGCTGAGGTGGCGCGGTGGTGGAGCCTCCACGAAGGGCTGAATATCACCACGCAGGTGCCTGCCCAGCTGGTTGGGTCGGCAGCTGCATGCGAACGACAGCGGAGACTTGGCTGGTTCGGGCCTGATGGTGGCCCTGCTAATGCGCTTGGCGAGGGCTTTGCATGGCGGCCAGGCAAGGGTCTTGTCGGGGGTCTTGTGGGTTTCTTCGGTGAGGATGGCTCCCTTCCTATCCTCATTCGATCTTGACTATTCTTTGTTTTCACAAAGATCTGCATGCCACCACAGAGGTGCCTCCCGAGCCCTGTCCAATGCATTTGTCGAGTGTTGGTGGGCTCGAGGGTGGCTCACTCGGCTGGCGTGGGCGAGCTGCCCCGGCAAGGGTCTTGCCGGGGCCGTTGAGGCAGCCCCCGGCAAGGGTCCTTGCCAGGGAAACCTGCTTTGCCCATATGATCTTTGTGGTCTTGGTCCTTGTCGTTGCTTCACTTCGTCTTGGGCTTCGGTCTTACCATGGCTTACCTCCCTTGCTCTGCTTGGTGTGGTCACAGGTGCGGCTCTGACTGCCCGTGCACAGGTAAAGGGGTACAAAAATGTGCCCCTAGTTTTGTACACCAACATTCCTGGCGAGCGCAGCCAGCCCGGCACGCCAGACGGCGTATGCACCGACGCGCTGCGTGGCATAGAGGTCGCCTGCGCGGTGAGCTGCCTTGCCGATCTTGTTGGCAAGATTCGCCTCTCTGACGAGCCCGCGCCTGATGCGGGCACCGATGCCCCTGAGAGCCGCCTCATGAGCCTCCTCGATCAGCTCCACGTCGCCAGCGAGCCTGCTGCTGACTTGGAGTCGGTTGGCTCCACCGACCCGATGTTGGTCGACTCCAACACGGCGTTGCTTGACGCGTTCCCCTCCAATGTGGTGGTCTATCATGAGCCGCTTCCTCGCGGGGACAACAGCGGCAGCACTGTCACGGAGGTGCTCGTCATCAGCCACGGCGAGCACTCTGGCGGAGGTGGCCAGGACCCGTTGTAGACGGCAATGCAATACCTGGTTGCGCCTATCCCGGAAGACACTGACACCGAGACGCTGGAAGCACGCCACGTCTAGCTCATCGAGAGCGCCCACCGGCTGGCCAGCATGAGACGCCTTTCGGAGGCCTACCAGCAGGAAATGGACCGCGCCGTCGGCGGCACGCTGGCTCCTGGTTGGCCTAGCCGCATTGGCTTGGTCTGGCAGTGTGGCGCAACCATCGCCGGCATGTTCGGGACAGATCGTCCCGTCTACGCCACGCCTGCAGAGAACGTACGAGCTGCCGAGGCGGCAACAGACGAGTTAGACAAGCTCGAGGGCGATGAGCGTCGCCACATGACAGAGCGAGTTCAGCAGCTCCACAACGCGGTTGCAGAGCAACAAGATGCCGGGTGTCGGACTGAGGCGCCCAACCCGCGCGACATCCCGGACGCCGACTAGTGGCATCCGTTATAGAAGAGATAAGGAGTTGGCTGCCATCCGCAGCCGGACTCACATCACCATCGAGTGCGACCAAGACGGTCGCCCAAGAGCAGTACGGCGGCGAGATTCTCCTCCTCCCCGCAGGGAGAGGCGTATTTCCCCGCCGCCTGTTGATCACCCATCACCCAGCGACTGCCTTGGCCACCGAGAAGGAATCGAAGAAAACGATGCCCGCCACCGGATCGATCGCCTCAATCGATCCCTGGCGCTAGAAGAGGAAGATGAGCCGGGTCTGCCTTGTTTTGGCCCCCGCATCCGAGATGAGCCCTTCCCCAAAGGATTCACTCTCCCGAGAGACACGCCCAAGTACACCGGCTTCATGAAGCTGGAGGACTGGCTCGTCGACTACTCCACAGCCGTCAGCATCGCCAACGGCAACAAGCGTGTTGCCGTGAAGTACGTCCCGCTCATGCTCCAGGGCACGGCCCAGACGTGGTTGAACAACCTGAAGCCCCACAGTATCAACAACTGGGTTGATTTCACTGATGCATTCATCCGCAACTTCACCAGCATGTATAAGTGGCCGCCCAAGCCCCCCAACTCTCCTTATGCGTCCAAGGCCCCAACGAGTCGACTCGTGACTATCTTACACGCTGGGCCGAGTTGTGCAACTTGTGCGAGGGTGTGCACGAGGTGCAGGCCATCGAGTACTTCACTGTTGGGTGCCAAGAGGGAACCCTCCTCAAGCACAAGCTTCTCTGCGATGAGCCGGCGACCCTCGACGAACTACTAATCATAGAAAACAAGTACGCCACGGCCGACTCCTCCATGAAGGCGGAGATTCAAGTCAACGTATCGGGCAAGGTGGCCACCAAGCTCCTCGGACGCCGGCTGGTAACTCCAGTCGGTGACAGCAACCAAACAACAACAAGCGCAAGGCCATGCAGCCGGTTCCCACGAGCTGGCGGGTGGCAACAGTTGAAGGTGAGCAGCCAGAGGGGCCGCCTCCTCCCAAGCGCCAGAAGCGCGGCAAGCCCAACTGGCTGCCCGCTTTCTCGTACGAGCAGACTCTTGATGCACCTTGCAAGTTCCATAGCGGTGCGAAGCCGTCCAATCACACTACTCGGAAGTGCCACTGGCTCACCAGGATCGCCAAGGGCGACGGACTCTATCCTCCTCCGCTAGCCGGCCCGCCGCCTCCTCCTCCTCAGCAGCCGGCGGCCCGGCCACTTGGTTCCATACAAGATGATTATCCCGAGGAGCATGGGGCCTACGTCGTGTTCACCAGCATGGCCGACGACAGGCGCAGCAGACGGCAGCATCGGCTAGAAGTGAATGCAGTTGCATCAGAGACCCCCGAGTTCATGCTTTGGCCGGAGAATCCCATCAGCTGGAGCAGAGCTGACCACCCGGAGGTGATGCCAAACCCCGGATCTTATGCCGTGGTGTTGGATGCCACGTTTACCACAAAGAGACGAGCTGCTCGCTTCTCACGAGTCCTGATAGATGGCGGCCGCAGCATCAACATTCTGTACAAAGATACCATGGAGAAGTTCGGGATCAAGCAGAGACATCTTCAGCCCAGCCAGACTATTTTTCATGGCATAGTTCCTGGCCTTTCCTGCTCACCAATCAGCAAGACTCAGATAGATGTCCTATTCGGGGACAAAAGTCATTTTCACCGAGAGCCAGTTTGGTTTGAAGTGGTGGACCTTGAGAGCCCTTATCATGCATTACTTAGTCGGCCTGCCCTAGCCAAATTCATGCCAGTTCCCCACTATGCTTGCCTAAAGATGAAGATGCCGAGCTCCAAGGGGATCCTGACCATAGCAGGAGACTATAAGAAGTCATCTGCCTGCGCTGCAGAGAGAAGCCGGTTGTCCGAGTCCCTCGTGATTGCAGCGGAGAAGTTGCTCCCTGACCGGGTTGTGGCAATGGTAGGCAAGCAGCCGGAAATGTCACCCAGCCGGCCAAAGAAACAAAGAAGATACCCTTGGGCCCGGAGCACCCGGAGAGGTACGCTGTCATAGGTGCAAACCTTGACAGTAAAATAGGAAGGCGAGCTCGTCGATTTCCTTCGTGAGAATCGGGACATCTTCGCATGGTCCCCCAAGGACATGCCGGGTGTTCTGACGGATTTCGCCGAGCACAAGCTACACGTCCGACCTGATGCCAAGCCAGTCTGGCAGCCCTTGCGCCGCCTGTCAGAAGAGAAAAGAAGAGTTTTTGGAGAAGAGATAGCCCGGCTTCTGGCAGCCGGCTTCATCCTGGAGGTGTTCTTTCCAGAGTGGTTAGCCAACCCGGTCCTAGTGCTGAAGAAGAACAAGCAGTGGCGCATGTGTATTGATTATACTAGCCTCAACAAAAAATGCCCCAAAGACCCATTCACTCTGCCAAGAATCGACCAAGTGATTGACTCTATAGCCGGATGCGAGCTGTTGAGTTTTTTGGATGCATACTTCGGGTATCACTAGATCAAGTTGAACCCAGCCGACAGGCTGAAGACCGCCTTCATCACGCCATTCGGAGCCTTCTATTACCTGACCATGCAGTTCGGCTTGAGAAACGATGGCGCCACGTTTCAACGATGCATGCAGAAGTGTCTCCTCAAGCAACTCGGCAGAAATGCTCATGTCTATGTGGACGATGTGGTGGTGAAGACGGAGAAGCGTGGGATGCTACTAGAAGATCTCAAGGAGACCTTTGAGAATCTGCGCCGATTTCAGATCAAGCTCAACCCGAAGAAATGCGTCTTTGGAGTACCAGCCGGCCAGCTTCTTGGTTCCTGGTCTCAGAGCGCGGCATAGAGTGCAACCCTGTGAAGATCAAGGCCATCGAGAGGATGGAGGTGCCCACCCGACTACTGGACGTGTAAAAATTCACCGGATGCTTGGCATCCATCAGCCATTTCATCAGTCAGCTGGGCGAGAAGGCTCTTCCCTTGTATCAGCTCATGAAGAACACCACTTTTTTCGAGTGGAACGACAAGGCAGATGAAGCTTTTCTCCTACTCAAGAAAATGTTGACCACTCTGCCTGTCCTGGCGGCCCCGACTCCTAAGGAGCCCATGCTCCTCTACATCACCGCTACCAGCCGGGTCACCAACACAGTCATAGTGGTGGAACGCAAGGAAGAAGGCAAAGCCCTACCAGTCCTAAGGCCAGTGTATTACTTGAGCGAAGTACTATCCGCTTCCAAGCAGAACTATCCCCACTATCAGAAGATGTGTTATGGCGTGCACTTTGCTACCAAGAGGCTAAAGCCATACTTCCAAGAGCACCCAATCACTGTGGTCTGCATAGCTCCGCTTTCCGAGATCATTGGAAGCCAAGATTCCTTGGGCCGAGTGGCAAAATGGGCCATAGATTTGGCCCCCTACACCATCTACTACCAGCCTCGCACCACCATCAAGTCACAAGCACTAGTCAACTTCCTCGACAACTGGGCTGAGACTGTCAGGACCCTGATTCCAAGTCACATCGATCTAGCCGGTAACACCTCATATCACTTTGCGGCCTCACGCACGGTATTCCGATGGGTGTCGCCTTACCATGGTCCGGGACCGTTTGCACCTTTTGGCTCATGTATATGATAGTGTCGCTAGCATCCACATGACAGAGAACCCGGGCTGACATGGCTAGTCGTGAACCCAAAGCGGCACTAACCTATGGGGACAGGCATACATGAATCACATTGAGCGCGTCGGTCAGTAGCGTGTGAATCTGGGCTGTAGCACTGGGCTAACAGGACTCCGGGAACCCAGGCTGTAGCAGGCTAGGCATGACTCCGGATGTCACCGCGTGACATTTCCCTGAAGGACAGACACATGAACGAAGTGAAACACATGCCGGCCAGTCAAGTGTCCTGAGCAGTAGTGCTGGGCTAACAGGACTCCGGTGAACCGGGCTGTAGCGGACTACTATGGCTCATGGAAGCACTAGACTACATTTCCCCATAAGAGAGACTGCCAAGGATAAACAACTAGATTGTCGGATCCCACACATACCAAGCATTTCAATCATACACACAATATGCTCGATATGTGTAAAGACAACATGGCATCACAACATAACTCTACAACTCAAGTATTTATTCGTTAGGCTCCGAGGAGCGAGATATTACAAACATGGGTCTCATGACCCAACAATCATAGCATACAAGTCAAAGCACATGCGGAAGCTTAACATGTCTGAGAACAGACATCTATAAATGAAAAAGGCTAAGAAGCCTGACTATCTACTAGATCCTGCCGAGGGCACAAGATCGTAGCTGAGGTATCAAGCTAAATGTCGAAGTCCACAAGGAACTACTAGCGAGACTGACGTCTCTCTAAAATAGGCAAACGTGAGTACAAATGTACCCAGCAAGACTTACATCAGAACTATCTACATATGCATCGGTATCAATAAAGGGGGTGGTGGAGTTTAACTGCAGCAAGCCAGCTTTTACTCAGTGGCTAACCTGAACTACGACTGCAAGCAACTCTTTTGAGGTGGCGCACACGAGTCCACATATTCACGATTCAATACACCACTATGGATCCACTCTCGTCTCCCTACGAGAAGGCCATCCATAGCACTCACACTTATATTGCGAGTCTATGAACTGTTATAGGCAACCCAGAAGTCCATTACCACGGACACGGCTAATCGAATAGATGATGTTAACCCTATAGGGGTGTACTTCTTCACACACGCTCTCACCACTTACCGCCGTTTACACGACATGTACTCGGCAACCTTCAAGCGGAAGCCCAACGAGGGTGTCAGCCATGGCCTACCTAAACACTCAAGTCTCTAGTCCAGGTTTATCGCCTATCCAGGTTCCATCCGCAGGGAGTCCGGCCGAGGTTTCCACATACGGCCCCGAACGATGTGTACAGGGTTCCGAGACACCGAACGGGCGCCCAGCATGCCCGGCCATGGTGTATCTACCGCATCATAGCCCACCCCTTGGATCAGCACTACGCACGGCCGCCAACACATATCCTATAAACACCAGAAACTAGTCGCATCTCCTGGACAGAGGACAAGGGTGATCAAGAAGCCGAGAGGGTCCATTGGTTTCGGGCCCAATGTGTGGTAGTAACTATTTCATGGATCACAACCACTGAACTCAGTTCCTAAGAACGGTTTCAGTGAGACAACCCACCATGTACTCCTACATGGCCTCTCACCGCTACCTTTACCAAATCGTGTTCACACACTTAGCTCACACACTGTAGGACATGTTTACACACATCCGGTTCATCCCCGATGAACCAGACTTGACACAACTCTATGCAATAGCAGGCATGACAAACAAGCATGAATGAGTAGGCACATCAGGGCTCAAACAACTCCTACTCATTCTAGTGGGTTTCATCTATTTACTGTGGCAATGACAGGTCATGCAGAGGAAAGGGGTTCAACTACCGCAACATGTAACAGTTGAATCATTGTTGTCCTAATGCAGTAAAAGAGAGCAGGAGCGAGAGAGTGGTTTGTATCGGAATGAACAAGGGGGTTTTGCTTGCCTGGCACTTCTGAAGATATTATAGCTCTTCATCGGTGTCATCGATCTCATCATCGAAACCACGTCTATCGAGAGGGGACAAATACCGGCAACATAGAGAAAGAAACACAATCAATGCAATGCGACAATATGATGCATGATCATGACATGGTAGTATGATGTGATCTGAGCTAATGCATCTAGCAACCAGATTAAATGAAGTTGGTTTGAATCCAAGATTCAAATTCAAACTCCATATGTGGATATTCAAATGACATTTAAATGATTTGGCGTAAACAGCAGCCATAAGTTGTTCTAACATGCATGAAAATGGTACAGATGGATAGATTGGATTTTTCTGATTATTTTTCATATATAACTTATTTCATTTGGAGTTACGGTTTAATTTCTATGAATTTTAGAAGTTTTGGGGTATTTTCTGAAATTTATAAATCATTTCTGATTTATTTTAATTCTAGAAAACTTTACTGCGTCAGCATTAAGTCATGCTGGTGTCAGCTGGTCAACAGGACCGTCCAGGTCAAATCTGACAGGTGTGGCCCACCTGTCATGGACTAAGTGCTAACCAGGGTTTAGTTAAATCCTAACTAAAGTAATTAGAAGGGCTGGGGCCCACAGTCAGCGAGTCAGTGGGTTAGCTAAAATTAATTAGCATATAAACTAAATTAGAAAGGCCTCGGGCCCACTGTTAATGACCCATGGGGTCGAACCCTGGTCAACTTGGTCCAACCTGCCGGCGACTCGTCGCCGGCGACAGAGACGGCGGGGCGGCTCGGAAATGCTCCCCCGATGACCAAATCAGCGGCAGCAACGGGCAGCCGGAGTTCGGCCGTGAACGGGGAGGCGGTTCTGGCGCACAGCAGGACAAGCGAGTGTGTGCGTTCGGCTCCTGGGAGCGTGCTGAGCATGATGACAAGCTCGAACGCGAGCTTTGCTAGCTCTGTCCATGGCGGCCTCATGACCGGCGGCGAGCACAACTCGGCTCCAGTGCATCTATGGCTAGAGCGCGAAAACGACGCGGGAAGGAGAGGGGAAAACAGCAGAGCTCACAGGGAGTTCGGCGACGGTCTCAGCGGGCTCTGGGAGGCTCAGATGGTGGGGCGAATCAACGGTTGCGGTCGTCGGGGCAGAGGTTGATGACGACGATGATGTTCTAGGGCCGCCCGGGATGCATGGCTCGTTGTGGAGGATGTACAGGATGGGAATGGAGCTCGGGGACGCGTCGGAGAGGCTCGAAGATGGCTATGGCCACGGTGGCTTTGAACGGCGGCGACGGACACGTTCGGTCAGGGTGAGAGAGACGGAGCAGAGGAGAGAATGAGCGCGAAAGAGAGTGAGAGAGGTCGAGGGGAGCATGTGGCATCGTGGAGGCGTCCAGGCCCTCGTCGGCAAGCAGGAGGTGGCGTGCGGTGGCCGTGCGTGCGTCGGGCACGTGCCCTCTGTCCTTCTGCGAAAGGAGGAAGAAGACCGGGGAGCCCCTAGTGGGCTGGGCCAGAATAGGAGCTGGGCCGGCTCTGCTGCGGGTAAGAAGCCCAGGTAAACTCCTTCTCTCTCTTTCCTCTATTTTCTGGTTTGCTATTATTTCTGTAACTTCAGGGCTTTATTAAAAATGCCAGGGCATTTCCAAAAATCATAAAACTAATCATGGCTACTGTTTATAATATATCCAATAGTAAACATTTTAGTTTATGATTATTTGAGCATTTAAAATATTTTATAGCATTTAAATGCCCAAATGCAAATAGAGTATGATTTAATTCATAGCCCAAATATGTCATGGAAAAATGTGCATCACCTCTGATTATTGTTTACAGCATTTTCCATAAATGATGAACATTTTTGAAATCCATTTGGAATACTGGAAATATTTTAGGTGAACCTAGATGAATGTCATTTGGTGCTAGGGTGTCAACAATCCCCATTTCAAGTTTCCTTGGAATTTAAACATGATGGCATGATGAACAAGCAAAGTCAAGCAAGGGCTGAACTAGGGCTTTGACAGAGACCCAGTACCTGCCGCCAGCGCCAGATTCCACCCATTGGCGGGTGCATTTTGATGGTTCAAAAATGTGCACCGGTTTAGGAGCCGCCATCGTCCTCACCTCTCCCAAAGGCGACAAGCTCAGATATGTGCTGCAAATTCACTTTGCCGCCTCCAACAACGTTGCTGAATACGAAGCGCTCATACACGGGCTCCAGCTTGCCAAGGAACTCGGCATTCACCGGATCCTGTGCTATGGAGACTCCGACTTGGTGGTCCAGCAGTCATCGGGCGACTAGGAAGCCAAGGATGCAAATATGGCCAGCTACCGCTTCCTCGTACAACAACTCAGTGGATACTTTGAAGGGTGCGAGTTCCTCCTCGTGCCAAGAAATGACAATGAGAAAGCCGATGCTTTGGCACGAATTGGCTCCACCCGGCAAGCGATACCAGCCGGCGTCGCCCTACAACGCGTCCTCAAGCCGTCTGTTAAACCATCACCAGAGTCGGATTCCATCTTTGTGCCGGCTCCTCCTGAAGCAGTCGAATCCGACTTAAGAGCCCCAGCAGCCAGCACGGGAACTTCGACACCTGGGACCTCAGAGCCCGACCCGGGGACTACAGTAGTCGGCACCGGGACTTCATCAATTCAGGAAGAGGCGGCCGACTCCAACCCACCGCCTCCCAGCCCAACCGCCCTCGTGCAAGTAGTAGTCCTAGCAGTCGAAGAAATTACATCACCTTCATGGGCCCACCCCATCCTCAACTTCCCAGTGAACAAAAAACTACCGACTGATGAGATCTCGGCCTGGCAGGTGCAACGCCGGGCAGCAGCGTACACAATCGTCAAGAGAGAACTTGTAAGGCGCAGCGTCACTGGTGTTTACCAGCGCTGCGTGGAGCCGGAGCAAGGCCAAGCAATCCTCAAAGACATCCATCTAGGCGAGTGTGGTCACCACGCGGCTTCAAGAGCACTTGTTGCCAAAGATTTTCGCCATGTTTTTTTCTGGCCGACTGCTCTAGAAGACGCCGAAGACTTGGTCCAGAAATGCAAAGGGTGCTAGAAGTTCCGCTCCAAGCCTCATCAGCCGGCTTCTGCACTCAAGACTATCCCCATTGCCTGGCCCTTTGCTATCTAGGGCCTGGACATGGTGGGACCATTCAAAACAGCATGAGGTGGCATGACTCATCTGCTTGTCATGGTGGACAAGTTCACCAAGTGGGTAGAAGCAAAACCAATCAAGAAATTGAATGGTCCGACTACTGTGACTTTCATCTCCGACATCACCATCCGGTACGGCATACCACACAACATCATCACCGACAATGGCACGAACTTCGCCAAAGGCGCCTTGGCCCATTTCTGCGCGACGCGGGGCATCCGACTAGACTTAGCATTTGTAGCCCATCCGCAGTCAAACATCCAAGTGGAGCGAGAAAACGGCCTTATTTTGTCCGGCATCAAGCCCCGGCTGGCCGAGCCTCTGGAGCGTTCGGCCGGCTCCTGGCTCGACGAGCTGTCGGCCGTCCTCTAGAGTCTGCGCACAACCCCGAACAAATCAACCGGCTTCACTCCTTTCTTCCTCGTCTGCGGTGCCGAAGCCGTCATCCCAACAGACATAGAATACGACTCCCCTCGAGTCACCATGTACACCGAAGAGGAGGCAGAAGAAGCACGACAACACGGCGCCGATCTGCTGGAAGAGGACCGGCTGTTGGCACAAAACCGGTCCACCATCTACCAGCAGAGTCTGTGCCGATACTACAACCGGAAGGTCAAGCCAAGATCCTTCCAAGAAGGAGACCTTGTGCTCCAGCTGATCCAGCGAATAGTCGGTCAGCACAAGTTTTCAGCACCTTGGGAACGCCCCTTCATCATCAGCAAGCTGTTGGGAAATGACTCATACTACCTCATCGATGCAAAAGAGATGACTCCGGCAAAGAGACGGAGAAACCATGGAATGCGAATCTCCTTCGAAGGTTTTATAGTTAAAAGCAGTATGTATCACGCCAACTTTTGTATTAAGTATGAAGACTCTGGGTCCCGCGAGAAGAGCTCGGGTACAGCCCTCTTTTATCTATATGATAAGTATTACGCATGTCATTTGTGTTATCCCATTAGACCGTCTAGCACCGGGTTCGACCAGTCGACCCAGGAACTTGCCGCTTTGTACTATGAAATGCTTCCTGTAGCCGGACAAGTAGTGCATTGGCACCTTAGCTTTCTCCTGCCAGAGACCGCAGCTCGCAGAACGACTGTTCGGTCGGCAAGAGCTAAGGCGAAAAGGGTGACTGCATGAAAAATGGCTAAGGACCTAAAGCATACACATAGTACAAGTCGGCTTCTCGCCTCACCGACCGGCTGCCGAGCAGCCGGCCGGCCGGCTTCTACTTAACTTGCCAGAAAATTCTAGCCGGATAAGTACTTGCCTTCCTGAAAGTGGCTAAGTACTTGACCCAGCCACAGTCCGCAGAGCAGCTGTTCGGCTGGCAAGACGGCAACCAAGGGAAGGCGGCAAAGGAAAAAAGTCAAAAGAGCATAAAGCAAGGAAAGATAGAACTCAGATAAGATATTTACACATCAAAAGGCCCTTGGCCGATATCCAACATGAGTTTGAAATACACCCCGCGGGTGGAATTGTGCAAAGTTAACAAAGTTTGTTGAGACTAATAAGCAGGAAGAAATAAAGGAAAAAGGTAGCCTAGGAAGCAGCAGGTGGGTTCGGCGGAATGGTGGAGTAGGTGGTGCCGTCTGGTTGAGCGGCCGACTGGTCGGTCTCCGCTCAGTCACCTGCAGCAACAGCCAGCTCGCTTGGGCGTGGCTCGTTGCTGGAGGCGTGGTCGAGTTGAGGCTGGTCGTCCACTCTGACCTCTGGCGCCTCCTCTTCGTTTTCCTCCTCCTCGTCGTCTGATCCTTCGTCGCTGGAGTCGATCACCTCGGCCGAGTCCTCGCCATCCTCCGGGTTCAGCCCGAACCATTCTGGTGGCGCCTCGGCACCGTTCTCGGATAGCTCCGGGATGAAGACGCCGGTGTCGGTGTACTCGGTGATTGCTGCCACCCGCCTGACAAGCTCACCCTTCACCGCTGCCAGCTACTCCTGGGCTTCTTGGCGAAACGTGGTCAACTAGGCTAGATCTAGCCCAGGGTACCACGCCTTGAAGAATTCCAAGGCCCGGCGTGCTCCGGCCCGGGCCGAGGAGCCCTTCCACGCCTCAAGGCGGCCGACCACCACCTCTAGCCAGTCTCGGCAGTCCCGCTGGGCGTGCACGGAGCCGGCATGTCGGGCCACAGGGCGGCGATTGCCTGGGCGCCGACACGCTGAAGACGGCGCAGCATCCGATGAGTCGGCTGAAGAGGAGCCTGGATGCTGAGAAGCTGCTCGCGGAGAGTGCGAGTGGCATTGGCGGCGATGTCCTCGCCTTCTGCCCTTCGTCCTTCACGGTCGGCCTCAATAGCCTGGTTGGCGGCACCAGAATGACTTGGGAAGAAGTCTGCCAGGAGAAAAAAGCAAAGAGTCAGAACAAAAAAGAGAAGTCGGCTTGATCAGAAGTCGGCGGTTTGAAGAAAGAGTAAAGAAGGCGGCTTACCGTCGATCATGTCCTCGATCTCGCCAAAGTCGGCCGTCAGCATCGCCTCCTTGTCGGTCCAGGCAGAGCGTTCGATCACGAACTCAGCAAGGAGACCCGCCTCCTTGTCCTCCGCTTCCTTCTGAGCCTTCTTGAGAAGCTCTGCCTGCTCCGCTAGTTGCATGACTAGCCGGTCACGTTCTTCGGCCAACTTGCTGCAGTCCACCTCCTTGGCACGCAGCGCGGTGTTGGCTTCACCCAGCTGCCATTGAAGGGTGGCGTTGGCTTTTGCAAAAGAAGAAGAGGAAAGGACGTCAACAATCAGCGAAGAAAGATGAAGTTGCCAGGAAGATCCGGCCTGACTGCTCAGCAATCGACACGAATCTGGGGGACTACAGCCCGCGAGTGCGCCAGCGCGACCCTGCAGAGAAACAAGGAGACTTACTCCGACTCTCTGACACGTCAACGGCACATTGATCAAACTCCTGGACTCTGGAGTTGAAGGCGGCTGCACAGAGGTTATGATAGTCCTGCAGCAAAGATATTAGTACACGGAGCTTGCGAATTAAACTTCTGGGCCACCTGCTCAGCAGCCGGCCCGAAACTTGGGGACTAGTGGGTGCACTGGTGCGCCCCCACGAAGCAATACAAGAATTAAAAACAAAGAAGCAAGAAGCGTACCCGAATGGCCTCTCGCGAGTCCAGGAATGCCTTGTTGCAGAGCTTGAGAGCGTCGGCCTTGGTGCACAGTTTGGCTTGAACGTCCAGGATCGCCTTGTTCAGAGGGCCCATCCCGCCTCCCAGCACCCACCAAGTGGGCGCGGTGCTGGTCGCCTCGGTGTCCGAGATCGAGGAGCTTGCGGTACCGGTCACAAGTGGGCGTGGCACCGAGGCTGCCTTTGGGAGCCGGCGGCTTAAGGGTGTGCGGACCCCAGGAGTCGAGCCCGTCACCATCTCATTTCTGGCTGGTGGCGCCAGCGGGTCGGCCTATTGCTTGTCTCGCACCTCCTCAGAAGGTGGTGGCGGGGGCACGATTACGTCCGGCATGGCGATGTCGCCGCTGTCCCTCTCCATGGTAGGGTGCTCGCCGCTACTTTCCCCAGTCTGCGCCACGAACTCCGGTGGTGGCGGCGCAGAGTTCAGGGGGATAACAAACATTGCCGACTGACGGTGTGCGGCTTCCTCGGCCTACTCCTTTGCTGTGGTGGCGGCCTCGGCCTCCACCAGCATCTTCAAAGCGGCGGCCTCCACCCTGTCTGCGTCCGCCTTCTCCAGGCGGGCGGCTTCCCGCTCCTCGCGTGCCTCTTGCATGTTCCGCTCCGTCGCCTCCCGGAGGTTGGTGGCCGGATCGATCCGCCGGGTTGTGGTAGAAGTCTCCGCCCACCCCACGATGGAGGCGGCGGCCGACTTCTCAAGAGAGAGAGGGGCCCTAAATCAAGGGAAACAAAGCAAAGAAACTCAGACAAGATCAGTAAGAAAGGATAAAGTACAAGAGAAAGGCAGTAGTTACACGAAAACCAGCTGCTGCTCCTTCACCGACTTGCGGAAGCGATTGGCTTTCGCAGTCGCTTCATCCCGCTTGGTCGCCGCGGCCGAGCCCCTTGGCTTCTTCGGCCGGCTGCCGAACAGGCTCGGCGTGGCCCTGCGCTTATGCGCACCACCTCGGGCTAACGGCACGGCAGACGAGCTCACGCCCTGCTGGTCGGACCCCGGCTGGCGGTGCGGGATGACTTCCCCTGCGTCATCGTCTGGCCAGTCCTCGAGGCTGGCTCTGAGCCCTGAGCCCCCCACTGCGCCGCCCGTCCCTTGGTGTCGTCCTCCAAGGCCGCCACCCCCAATTCGGGGTCATCCACATCGCTCTCCGCTCGGTCGGGGAGAAATTGACGCTTCGGCCCCGCGGTGCCGGCTGCCGGCTGGAGGAGGGCGCTCTGTTTGAAGAGCCAGTTGGTCAGGTTAGACAAGCGGAACTCAGAAAAAAGAAAGAGAGAGAGAGAAGTAAAGGAAATTTACCATAGGCGGGGGGTTGGCGCAAGAATACGGCTCCTTGCCAAACCGCCACTCTTCCGTGATCTTACAGTTCGCAAGGTAGTTCACCATATGAGCTACCTCTACGTGAGGCATCTCTTTGGTGCACAGCAGGCTGGGGTCCCGATGCCCGCTCATCTGACTGATCATATGAGGGCGGCCCTGGAGCGGGAGCACCCGGTGCGCCACGAAGGTGGACAGCAAGTCGGGCCCGGTCAGGCCCTCTGGCTCTACCAACGCCCGGAGCCGCGCGATGGCGGCGGCTCTAGAAGGCGATAGTGTCTTGGCCCGGTACGACCAGTTGGGCCCCCTCCCAGCCGGCGGGCCGGCAGCGTAAGCCGGCAGGTTGACCCAGTAACCTTCTGCGAAGATGCTCTTCACGTAGAAGTATGACTGCTGCCACATCTTCACCGACTGGATCAGCGTGATGGGAGGAAATGGATTGTCGCCTCCTGGCCTCCGCACCACGATGAAGGCGCCGAATTGAGCGGGAACGCCCGCGATGACGGTGCCGAGCTTGGTGTAGAAAAACTCCCCCCAAAGCTCGATAGCGAGGAGGATGCCGAGGAAGCCTTCGCACAGAGTGACGAAGGCGGACAGCAGCACCATCGTGTTTAGGGTGAGGTGGTGAGGCTGGAGGTTGTAGAATTCCAGGAAGGCCCGGAAGAAGCTGCTCGCCGGCACGCCGAGGCCACGCAGGCAGTGCGAGCGGAAGACGACCCGCTTGCCCAACTCCAGCGCCGGCGAGATCTCCCCCTCTGGTGCGAGGCGAACCCTCGAGTAGTCCTCGCTGGGCAGTCGCCATGTCTGGCGGAGGAAGTCGATGTGGTCTTCCTGAACTGTGGAGCCGCCCAGGCTCCGGCGCGCGCCATGGAGACGAGAGGTTGACGAACGAACTCTAAGGAGACGAACTGCGGCAGCGCTTCGGCGGGGCTCGGGGCGCTGCGTCGAGAAGAAGAAGAAGGAGGGAGAGTGGGGTGGAGGCGCGCACGTGCGTCGCTGCTCCCTCTCCTCCCCCTACTTATAGCCTACGGGCTACGAAGCCGAGTGGGTGGGCATGGGATCATGGGATTAACTGTGCCCACGACCCCACGCTCCCACCTTTACCGCGCGGGTACTGCGCGCAGTAACTCCACGAGGAAACCCAACCTCCCCGCCTCGGCCGCAGCAGAGCCGCTCGCGGCCCGAGGCCTGGTGGTGGCAGGCCCGGCTTGCGATCGCGTCCCGTCACGCGCGTGGGCTGGCAGGCCAACCCGGCTAGCCGGCGCCATGTGGCACGCCCATGACGGGCGGCGAGCAGAGAAGCTTAGCAAGCACGCCACCTCGTTCCCACCGATGCATCCGAGATCTAAGAAGGATCCGACTGGACGTATCTGACTCCTGCCGAACGGCTCCCTAGAACTCGGATGGAGCTTCCTTCAGAGCACCCGGAGGAGGAAACTATTGAGGCTGCCCGGCTCCTCGAATCATGGCCCCTCACCAGCTTTGGGGACTACTGTCAGAGTAATGGGCCATGGGTAGCCTAACCCAAGCCCCTGAACCTTTCAAGACAATGGGGCTGGTTGTGCCCCTCAAGACGTCAAAATAGATCTCCGCCTTTTGGCGGCCGACTGGCCGAAGGCGGCTGATTTCCAGAAGACGGCATCACGACGGGCCGACTCCTAGTGGACGGCCTCCAGAGAGGCCGACCCCTAGCAGTCGGCCCGCGGCGCCCTCAATGTCTGTGCCCTCATCAAGGAGACGATACATGGTATGGCTACAGCATAGCCCATCCCACCGAATCCAGGGCCGGGCGTGGCCACAGTGCCCCATACAGGCGGAGATCTCCGCATGACGCGACACTGTTACCTCTCCTCCTCAAACATCACCCCTGACAGGCTGAGCCCTATTCCCACGACGGCCTGTCGGTACGGCTTGCAGGCGGCGGGCCCTACTAGGAAGTGAGAGCCCTGAAGACGGAGAAAGCCAGGGCAGCCGGACCTAAGGGAAGCCGGCTTCCAGCAGGTGGCTTATCCGTCCCTCGGGCCCCGTGCGCCATCAACCAAATGGGACGCGGTGTGGCTACAGTAATCGCCCACAAAGCGGCGAGACTGTAGCCACGCTCCCCCGACCAAGCCTGCGTCATTAGCATCACGGCTACAGCGATCAGCAGCCGGCAAGACCCGCGAGCAACGGGAGCGTCCTGTCGGCTCCGTACTAGACCCGGCGGCGGGCCCAGCAGCCGGTGGAGAAGCCGGCAACCGGAGACACTGACAGCCGGGTCCTACACCCGATAGATTACCAATGTACCCCTGGGAGGGGTAGGCCTATATAACCCCCCAGGGCACCATTGCAAAGGGTTCTGACCTGTTAGAATTAGACCTACACCTAGAGGAGGAGAGAGCGTGCCTGCCTTCTTCCACCTATAGCAAGCATCTCAAGGAGAACCATTGTACCACTTGTGCCTTAGTGACCATGCGGAGACCCCGCAGAGCAGGCTAGGGGTGTTATCTCCTAGGAGAACCCCGAACCTGGGTAAAGTACGCCGGCGGTCGTGTCTACGCCTCATCCCGCTTCCAGGCACCAGTGATGTTCTACTCGCTCCCACCATGATAAGCCATCCTTTGGCATATGTCGCACCCAACCCTCGACAACGAGAACCCTCCAAAACATCCGCAAAATACCTATTGGGTGTGCAGTGTTCCTTGCCCTCCGGTGGCCCTCTGGTCACCTCAACAGCGTCCATCTTCGCCCACCACATCTTGCAACGGGCGAAGGCCATGTGCGCACCTTTAATACAGGCCGAGCGCTTGACGACGTCCAACCGAGGACAGGCGTTCACCATTCACCTCACGAGTCCGAAGTAGCTGCTTAGCATAGCTTCGGCTGGTCATAGCCGGATTATGAAATCCTTAATGGCTAGTTCGGCCACCCTATGCAGCTCCACCAGCTGTTTTCAGCTGATCGGTGAAGGACACGGGATGCTCTGGCGCCGCATACTACGACCAGAATAGCTTCTCCGTAGAACCTCCTCCTTCGGCTCGGTAGAACTCCGCGGCGTCTGATACACTATGTGGCAAATCCGCAAATGCTCTTGGGGAACTCCGAACCCGGGTTAGTAAAAGGTACTGCTTCTCCGCATACTTGCTTTGCATATTAAATTCCTTACCCGCCGTGATCTTCTTGGCCTCCTAGATCTCCTGGAGGGCAGCCTGGGCCTCATTCCGTGCGGTCTCCATTCTCTGACGAGCCTTGGCAAGTTCGGTCCCTTGAACTGACGCATCATGCTCCAAGGCTTCGCATTTCTTGACCGCATCCTGGAACTCTTGCTGGATTCCTTTGATCCAGGTCTTGGACTTCTTACGGGCGGCCTGCTGCTGGACAGCCTTCTCCTCGGCCTCGCCTAGGGCCTTCTTCAGGGCCTCGACCTTGGTCACGGCTCCTACACATATTATGACACAACGGTCAATATACAACACCTATCCCTTCTAAACACACAGCAAGTCGTCATTCACCTTGCTTCTCCGGGAGCCAAACCTTAACCTCGCCGAGCTCGGTCTCGGTCCGCTCCAGCCTCTGCCTCAGCTCAGAGACTTCGGTAGCATGAGAGGTCGCGGCCAACAGCGACACCTGCTCATTCATTCATATTACGTTAGTCTCCTACAATAGAAGAATTGATCCTCTGTCCGGTTATTTTTGCCGAACACCGGACAGTGTCTCAGGGGCTACTGGCTACACGGGGTTTTTCTCTTTCTTACCTCAAAACCTGTCAACAGGCTGTTGCAGGCTTCATTTAGTCCACTCTTGGCGGGCTGAATCTTCTCGATCACCGCACCCATAAGGACATGGTGCTCGTCCATGACAGAGGCGCTTCGAAGCGCCTCCATCAGGTTATCCGGCGCCCCTGGATGGACAGGGGACAACGGTGGAAGCGGCGCATCCCCCTCCTTTAAAGGGGGATGCACGCCCCACTCCAGAGCCATATGGGCCTCTGGAATCATATTCGGCTGAGGGCCAAACTGGATACGGCCCTCTACGCCAATCTTCATGGGATCGGCTCCCCCATGTATCCGGCAGTGGAGGTCTCGCCTTGTGGCGCCTCCCGGACAGCGCCCTGGGCTTCTCCTTGGTTCGGAGCGGCCCTTTGGGATAACACTTCGGTGTTGTCCCTGGCCCCGGGGGAATAAGTGGGCGGTGGAGACATGCTCGCCATCTGCGATGGAGGCAACGAACCCCCAGATGAGGATCACTGGATAAGGTCGCAGGCCGGACTGCAATAGCACAATTAACTATGTCATGATAATTAAGAGCCTGATGTGCACATAAGCGAGCTGTGTCACTTACGATGCGGCCTGGGGCTTAGCGCGGGGGTGTTTCTCCGGACTGCTATCAACGTCCCATGCGGTGTTGACTGCTGGGACGCTCTTCCCCTTCTTGGGCGTGTCTATCGGTGTCAAAACCGGCAGATCTCGGGTAGGGGGTCCTGAACTGTGCGTTTAAGTATCGAAAAGGTCGGGTAGGGGCATGCCGAGCTGATGATCCGATAAGGTTAGGCTCAGCTCGATGCAGCGACGATCTGTCTAGCGCAGGTCGGCAGACGTGGAGCAATGTTACCGGACTGGTGTGACACCAGCGCGATGGTTAAGAGTGCCTCAAAGAAGGCTTAAAATTTTATGGGCACGTGTTAAAAACAACCCACAATACCATAGAAGAAAATTCCTTTAAAATGGTTGTCCAATATCACGTTCATAAACAAACAGGAATTCTGGTCGAATCCGTATTCGCGCAGAAAACAGATCCAAAAAGTGATGCACTAATCGGAAGGTTCCTGGAGTTTGGACGGTCGGATCAAGCTGAAATTTTGAGAGGCGGTAGATATAGGAATTCCGCAGCCGATCAATGGTTGAATCTTCCAAAGGATGTTCGAGCTAGGTTCTGGGGACCACGCCCTAAACTCGTCCAGATTCCTGTTCAGATTTGACAGGGCTCCGGTATATCGTAGATTGCTGGAGATTCCTCCATCGGAACTCGATGAAATTTTGCATAATTATTGTAGACTCAATTCCACACAATTCCTCCAAAGGAATCGTCAAAGCGATGCTCGAGAAGGTGGTGGCAGTGGATACAAGTTCGATGTTCAAAAAAACAGCACGGTCGCCCATGGGCAATGTTGACGTTGAGCCCCCGAGCTCCATAGATGATTCCTCCATGATCTTAATAGAGATCATAGTTGATTTCGATGAAGGCCTCTGTCTGAGCATGATGATCAGAGATGGAGCGCGGTCCTCGGTCGAGCCAAGGTGACCAGTCGAGCCAGCGATGAAGATGCCGGCGTCGTAGTTGATCTGCGGGCGAGCCATTGATCCTTTGTCGATCACACAGCGGAACTCTCAATGAAAGCATCATTGTTGGTGTCAAAACTAGCAGATCTCGGGTCGGGGGTCCTGAACTATGCGTCTAAGGATCGATGGTAACAGGAGACAGGGGACATGATGTTTACCCAGGGCCGGGCCCTCTTGATGGAGTTAATACGCTACTTCCTGCTTGATTGACTTTGATGAGTATTGAGGTTACAAGAGTTGATCTACCTCAAGATCGTATGTTGTGGTCTAAACCCTACTGGTGTGAGGAGTAGTGTCATAATAATCTACCGACTAGCATCCGGTTCTTCCTCTCAACAACTCCATTTTGTTGAGGTGTGTACGTAGCCGAGAACTTGTGTGAAATCCCTTCTTTGTCAAGAAGGGTGTCCACATTTGCGTTCTTGAACTCCCTTCCATTGTCACTCCGAACCTTCTTGATCTTCACATCAAACTGATTTTGGGCCTTCCTAGCGAAGTTTCTAAAGATCTTCTGGACCTGCGACTTGTCATTAAGAAAGAACACCCACGTAAATCTTGAAAAATCATCAACTATAACTAGACCAAAAGAATTTCCACCGAGACTCTTGTAGGCGTTGGGACCGAAAAGATCCATGTGAAGTAGCTCGAGTGGCCTCCTTGTGGTCATGATGTTCTTCACGGGATGTCTTCCTCCAACCTGTTTACCTGCTTGACAAGCACTGCAAAGTCTATCCTTATCAAATATGACATCGTTGACTCCAAGGATATGATTTCCTTCAATAAGCTTGTCATGGTTTCTCATGCCAATGTGACCTAGTCGTCTATGCCACAACCAACCTTTTGAGGATTTAGCAACAAAGCAAGTTTTAGGTTGTGCCTTTTTAGAGAGATCGACAATGTAAAGATCACCTCTACGCATACCCGTAAAGACCATTTTATGATTGTCTCGCCGAAATACTTGGCAATCTACCTCAGTAAATAGGACATTCAAACCGAAATCAGCAAGTCTAGATACTAAAAGTAAGTTGTAGCCAAGAGATTCAACGAGCATGACATTTTGAATGGAACTATCATGTGAGATGGCCACCTTACCAAGGCCAACCACTTTACCCTTTGAATTATCACCAAAGGTGACATATTTTCGAGGGCCGTCATTTTCAGCAAGCTCACGAAACATCTCTTCATCTCTGGTCATATGATTAGTACATCCACTATCAAGAACCCATTCCTTTCCTCCTGATTCATATCCCCGAAGATTTTCCATAAGACCAAAATGTCTCATTGCATCATCAAGATCGAAGTCACTATCATCATCATCATAATATTCATGTTCATCATGATCTTGTGACTCATCATTTCCTAGAGAGGATAATTCATTAGATAAATGATCATCAAAGTGGTCACTTTTATGAATTCTTATAGCTTTGAATATGATATCATTAATGATTCCAACATCTCCTTTAGCATGCTTAAGATTGGTAAGTTCAAATAGACAATTATCAAAACTAGGATCACTAGAGTTCATCTTACTCAAGGCAATAGATTTATGGAGAATTTCATCCAAAGTTTTCAAGGAATGATCGGGAAATCGTACCTCAAGAAATTTCCACATAGTATAGGCACAATTTTGAGTAGGCAAACTAGCATAATTTTTGGGCAATCCTCTAATGATGAGGTCAATAGTTCTAAGATTGCGAATCATGTCAATATTTTCATCTAGGGTAGGTTTGCAAAGGATCAATATGAGGTGCACAAGGGCTAGCAATATACTTGTTCAAATGATATTGATTGAAGATTAAAAGCATCTCATTTTTCCACTGATGAAAATACTCTCCATCAAGAATATGCACTCTATGTCTAAGACTCCCTAATGTAGACACATCCATCTTCCTCCAATGGTGATTAAACCAAGGCAATGGAGACCAAAGCTCTGATACCACTTGCAGGATCTAGAAGTAGATGTGTCTAGAGGGGGGTGATTAGACACTTAATGCTAAAGTTGCAAATTTTAAGCTTTTTCGGTTTAAGTGGAGTTTAGGCACAATTTCAACACACACAATACATATCAAGCAAGCATGCAAAGAGTATATGAGCAGCGGAATGTAAAGCATGCAACTTGCAAGAATGTAAAGGGAAGGGTTTGGAGAAATCAAACGCAATTGGAGACACGGATGTTTTTCCCGTGGTTCGGATAGGTGGTGCTATCCTACATCCACGTTAATGGAGACTTCAACCCACAAAGGGTAACGGTTGCGAGAGTCCACGGAGGGCTCCACCCACAAAGGGTAATGGTTGCGCGAGTCCACATAGGGCTCCACCCACGAAGGGTCCACGAAGAAGCAACCACCCACAAAGGGTCCACGAAGAAGCAACCTTGTCTATCCCACCATGGCCATCGCCCACACAGGACTTGCCTCACAAGCGGTAGATCTTCACGAAGTAGGCGATCTCCTTGCCCTTACAAACTCCTTGGTTCAACTCCACAATCTTGTTGGAGGCTCCCAAGTGACACCTAGCCAATCTAGGAGACACCACTCTCCAATAAGTAACAAATGGTGTGTAGGTAATGAACTCCTTGCTCTTGTGCTTCAAATGATAGTCTCCCCAACACTCAACTCTCTCTCATAGGATTTGGATTTGGTGGAAAGAAGATTTGAGTGGAAAGCAACTTGGAGAAGGCTAGAGATCAAGATTCATATGGTAGGAATGGAATATCTTGGTCTCAACACATGAGTAGGTAGTTCTTTCTCAGAACATATGAGTTGGAATGGTGTATGCGTTCTGATGGCTCTCTCATCAAATGAGGAGGAGGTGGAGGGGTATATATATCCTCCACACAAAATCCAACCGTTACACATAGTTTTCCAATCTCGGTGGGACCGAATCAACAAACTCGGTCGGACCAAAAAGGTAAACCTAGTGACCGTTAGAGATTTCGGTGGGACCGACTGCATCAACTCGGTGGGACCGATGTGCTAGGGTTAGGGTAAATCCAAAACTCGGTTTGACCGATTACTCAAACTCGGTGGAACGATTTGGGTAATAAGTGAAACTGAGATTTGGCCAAGCAAACTCGGTGGAACCGATTGCATATCTCGGTGGGACCGAGAATATTGCAATGGGTAACAGAGAGTTTGCAAGCCCATCTCGGTGAGACCGAGATCCCATGGGTGAGACCGAACTGATTATGGTTTGGCAGTGGCTTATGACAAGTGAAACTCGGTGGCGCTGGATAGGAAGAATCGGTAGGATCGAGTTTGGCTTAGGGTTTAGGTCATATGTGGAAGTGGGAAAGTAGCTGAGGGTTTTGGAGCATATCACTAAGCACATGAAGCAAGAGGCTCATTAAGCAACACCTCATCCCTCCTTGATAGTATTGGCTTTTCCTAAAGACTCAATGTGATGTTGGATCACTAAAATGTAAAATGAGGACTCTTGAGCTTGAAGCTTTAGCCAATCCTTTGTCCTTAGCATCTTGAAGGAGTTCCCACAACCTTTAGTCCATGCCACTCCATTGTTGAACTTATCTGAAACATGCTAGATCAAAATGTTAGTCCAACAAGAGATATGTTGTCATCAATTATCAAAACCACCTAGGGTGCACTTGTGCTTTCAATCTCCCCCTTTTTGGTAATTGATGGCAACATACATCAAAGCTTTAGATAAGGATATAAAGAACAACAAGTAAAGCTTTGGAAGGACATGTAACAAGCATAGGCTCCCCCTACATGTATGCACTCATGTAAATATGAAATATAGAGGCATGTGAGAGCATAACCATGACAGAGTAGGCAATGTGTTACATGCATCTTGGCCATATGCATCAGAGCAAAAGATTATCAAGGAAAATACCTCCATGCTCATGAGTCCTTCTTGCAAACAGTATGTACATAAGCAAGAACTCCTCATACTCATGATTTTGATGCATATACTTACCTTGTGGTCTTGAGTTGGCTCAGGATGGAATGAACCTGCACAAACAAGGTTAGATAACACAGGTACATCCACTAGCCAGAGCAAACAAAAGAAACCACAAGAATACCAAGACTGGGATGACATGTAGAGAGTGAGTACAAGGTACCACATTGAATTCAACATGTCCCCAAGAATAAAGATATGCAATGAATTTGACTGATTTCTTTCCCTTAGGTGTCTTGCTCCCCCTGAATCTTACATGGGATATTGGGAGAAGATAGGGAACAGAAAATCAGAGCTGAAAGATACAAATGGAACTTAATTCAAATGAGTACATATGAACATGTTTTTCCCCCAAAAGGACATGTGGTATCTCTCCTCTTGAACATCAAGCATCTGGGATCCTTGAGTAATCTCTCCCCCTGGAGATTTCTCTCTCTCCCTCTTAAGCTTTGATGTGATCTCTTTCTCCCCCTTTGACATCAATTTCCAAGAAGGTTTTTCCTGGAATCCGTCAACTAGGTTTGGTCCTTGAGATTCAGCACAAAGCAGAGGATAAAATTGTGATGCTTGTAGAGGACAAGATTCATTGAGTGGAGCTGGATCAGAAGAAATGTAGAACAAGTGGCAATCTGTTTTTCTGATTGCAAAGTCGGTGGCACTGAGTGGCACATTTCGGTGGTACCAAAAAGATTTGGTTGGACCGAAAATTGCAAGTCGGTGAAACCGAGTTTACACAAAGAAAAACACTTGTCACCTCAGCTCACTAGACATGTAGGATCTCACCAAGATTTGCAATGAATTTCCTGAAGGATTTGCAAGGAATTAAGTTCAGAAAATGCAGAACAAAAACAAAGAGAAAAGAGAAGAAAAAGAAAGATCTAGATGAAGTTTTTTTTTGAAAAAGGAGAGAGAAAATAAAAATGCATGAGACAAATGCAATAACACAAAGAAAGAACACAAGAGAGCTTCATCTAGAGTTCGGCGGTGACATAGTCACCTATGTTAGAGTATATTGACTTAGGAGTCAAGTGGGAACACTTGATCATAGGTCATACTCATCGTTTAAGCTCAAAATGGGGTTACCATCTTTCGTTTAAGCATCTTGATGTATTCACATCTTGTTGAGTTGCTTTGACTCATGTCTTGGAGTAAAGCTTCTCTAAGATGGAATAACATACCTTGGGTGGTGGTGTGGTTCTTGCTCATGTAGTTGAACTTGTGTGGGTGCTCAAGGTTGATGTAGCTCATCAAGAGTTGGGAGCACCACTTGGAGTTTGAGTTCATCTACCTACATGGGTTAGTTCTTGCAAGGAAGAGCACTTGTGTATCCAAAAATGACAATCATGAAGCTTAACATAGAATTTGTCAAAGGATATGTTTGAATGGTTTTGTGCTTCCTTGTCTTCAACCACTATTGTGTAGAGTCTTGGTCTTGTAGAGATTGCTCAAGATGTGAGTGAGTCGCAATCTCATGGAATTAGATTCAACCAAGCACCTACATGGGTTAGACAACTTGCAAGGTGCAAATATATCCAAGACATAAGATAGTTATCTTAAGAGATATATCATGGATTAGTCATAAGCTCATGTCTTCCATGTATCCAATGGAGTTTCTACTCCAAGTTCGAAGCATCAATGATGTTCAATTCTCCTCTCAACCTGCAAAACACTTTCTCATCAAGTGGTTTAGTGAATATATCCGCTAATTGCTTATCGGTGCGAACATGCTTAAGATTGATGTCACCCTTAGCAACATGATCTCGAATGAAATGATGATGAACTTCAATATGCTTAGTTCGAGAATGTTGTATAGGATTATGACCAATTTTGATAGCACTTTCATTGTCACAAAGCAGTGGAACATGTTTCACATAAATCCCATAATCTTTAAGAGTTTGGGTCATCCAAAGTAATTGAGCACAACATGGAAAAGCGGCAATGTATTCCGCTTCGGCGGTGGATAAGGATACCTAGTTTTGTTTCTTGGAAGACCAAGACACAAGAGATCTACCAAGAAATTGACAAGTACCCGAAGTGGAATTTCTATCAACCTTGTCTCCGGCATAATCCGAGTCAGAATAGCCAACAAGATCAAAAGAAGACCTCTTAGGATACCAAATGCCAAAATTTGGTGTATGGATTAAATATCTCACTATCCTTTTCACAGCCTTAAGATGACAATCTTTAGGAGCAGCTTGATATCGTGCACACATGCACACACTTAGCATAATATCGGGACGTGAAGCACATAGGTATAACAATGAACCAATCATAGATCGATAAACCTTTTGATCAACCGGTTCACCATCTTTGGTTAAATCATTATGTCCACTAGTAAGCATGGGTGTAGACATACCTTTGCATTCTTGCATATTGAACTTCTTGAATAAGTCCTTGGTGTACTTTGTTTGAGAGACAAATGTACCTTCCTTAGTTTGCTTGATTTGCAACCCGAGAAAGAATTTGAGTTCACTCATCATAGACATCTCAAACTTCTCTGACATTAGCTTTCCAAACTTTTCACTAAAGAGAGGGTTAGTTGAACCAAATATGATATCATCAACATAAATTTGGCATACAAATAGTTCTCCATTAACCCTTTTAGTAAAAAGAGTAGAATCAATTTTACCGATTTCAAAACCACTTGTAGTAAGGAACTTGGTCAAGCATTTATACCATGCTCTAGGAGCTTGTTTAAGACCATAAAGAGCTTTGTGAAGTTTGTAACATGATTTGGTTTCTTAGGATTGATAAAGCCGGGAGGTTGTTTGACATAAACTTCCTCCTCTATTTCACCATTTAGAAAAGCACTTTTAATGTCCATTTGGTACAAGGTGATATTATGGTGATTAGCATAGGCAAGTAAGATGCGAATGGAATCAAGTCTAGCAACGGGAGCATACGTCTCACCATAGTCCATACCTTCGACTTGTGTGTACCCTTGGGCGACGATACGTGCTTTGTTGCGAACCACTTGTCCGTCTTCATCTTGCTTGTTGCGAAACACCCATTTGGTACCAATGATGTCGTGGTTGTTGTTAGGCTTCTCGACCAATGTCCAAACTTGGTTTCTCTCAAAATTATGTAGCTCTTCATGCATAGCGTTTATCCAATCCAGATCTTCCAATGCTTCTTCAACCTTCATAGGTTCAATGCTAGAGATGAATGAATAGTTTTCACAAAAGTTAGCTAAACGAGTTTTTGAGCGAGTGATTCTCCCGGTTTGTATATCATTGAGGATTTGCTCGACGGGATGATCTTTGGCAATTCTTGCTCGAACTCGTGAGAGCTTTTGCTTGGGTCTTCGTTGAACATCTTCTTCATCTTGTTCTTCTTCTTGGCCTTCTTCATTGTTGACGTTGTCGTTCTCTTGTCGTGGTGGAGAAGGAGGTTGTTGATGTTCGTCTTGACGTATTTCCTCGTTTTCTTCATCTTGGTGTGTCCCACTTGTGGATGCTTCCGTGCCGATTCTTGGTTCACCTTGTCGTGAAGTAGAAGCTTCCACTTGGACGGATGAAGTACTCTCCTTCACCTCCGTTGGACGAATTTTGCCAATGGACAAGTCTTGAATTGCTTCTGAAGGGTCTTTGTCTCCTACATCAATTGGCAATTGCTCTACCTGCGAGCCATTAGATTCATCAAACTTCACATCTACCGTCTCTTCAACCTTTCGGGTGAAATTGTTGTAGACACGGTAAGTGTGAGAGTTTGAGCCATAACCAAGTAGAAAACCTTCATGAGATTTAGGAGCAAACTTTGAACGACGATGCTTATCAAGAATGTAGCATTTTGAGCCGAATACTTGAAAGTATCCAACTTGGGGTTTGTTACCGGTGAGAAGCTCGTATGCCGTCTTGCTGAGTAGCTTGTGAAGATATAAGCGATTTGTTGCGTGACAAGCTGTCTCAATCGCTTCTGCCCAAAAGTCCTCTGGCGTCTTATATTCATCAAGCATCGTTCTTGCCATTTCGATGAGCGTCTGGTTCTTCCTCACAACAACTCCATTTTGTTGAGGTGTGTACGTAGCTGAGAACTCGTGTGAAATCCCTTCTTCGTCAAGAAAGGTGTCCACATTTGCGTTCTTGAACTCCGTTCCGTTGTCACTCCGAACCTTCTTGATCTTCACATCAAACTGATTTTGGGCCTTCCTAGCGAAGTTTCTGAAGATCTACTAGACCTACGACTTTTCATTAAGAAAGAACACCCACGTAAATCTTGAAAAATCATCAACTATAACTAGACCAAAAGAATTTCCACCGAGACTCTTGTAGGCGTTGGGACCGAAAAGATCCATGTGAAGTAGCTCGAGTGGCCTCCTTGTGGTCATGATGTTCTTCACGGGATGTCTTCCTCCAACCTGTTTACCTGCTTGACAAGCACTGCAAAGTCTATCCTTATCAAATATGACATCGTTGACTCCAAGGATATGATTTCCTTCAATAAGCTTGTCAAGGTTTCTCATGCCAACGTGACCTAGTCGTCTATGCCACAACCAACCTTTTGAGGATTTAGCAACAAAGCAAGTTTTAGGTTGTGCCTTTTTAGAGAAATCGACAATGTAAAGATCACCTCTACGCATACCCGTAAAGACCATTTTATGATTGTCTCGACGAAATACTTGGCCATCTACCTCAGTAAATAGGACATTCAAACCGAAATCAGCAAGTCTAGATACTGAAAGTAAGTTGTAGCCAAGAGATTCAATGAGCATGCCATTTTGAATGGAACTATCATGTGAGATGGCCACCTTACCAAGGCCAACCACTTTACCCCTTGAATTATCACCAAAGGTGACATATTTTCGAGGGTCGTCATTTTCAGCAAGCTCACGAAACATCTCGTCATCTCCGGTCATATGATCAGTACATCCACTATCAAGAACCCATTCCTTTCCTCCTGATTCATATCCCCGAAGATTTGCCATAAGACCAAAATGTCTCATTGCATCATCAAGATCAAAGTCACTATCATCATCATCATCATAATATTCATGTTCATCATGATCTTGTGACTCATCATTTCCTAGAGAGGGTAATTCATTAGATAAATGATCATCAAAGTGGTCACTTTTATGAATTCTTATAGCTTTGAATATGATATCATTAATGATTCCAACATCTCCTTTAGCATGCTTAAGATTGGTAAGTTCAAATAGACAATTACCAAAACTAGGATCACTAGAGTTCATGTTACTCAAGGCAATAGATTTATGGAGAATTTCATCCAAGGTTTTCAAGGAATGATCGGGAAATCGTTCCTCAAGAAATTTCCATATAGTATAGGCACAATTTTGAGTAGGCAAACTAGCAATCAAATTTTTGGGCAATCCTCTAATGATGAGGTCAATAGTTCTAAGATTGCGAATCATGTCAATATCTTCATCTAGGGTAGGGTGCAAAGGATCAATATGAGGTGCACAAGGGCTAGCAATATACTTGTTCAAATGATATTGATTGAAGATTAAAAGCATCTCATTTCTCCACTCATTAAAATACTCTCCATCATGAATAGGCACTCTATGTCTAAGACTCCCTAATGTAGACACATCCATCTTCCTCCAATGGTGATTAAACCAAGGCAATGGAGACCAAAGCTCTGATACCACTTTCAGGATCTAGAAGTAGATGTGTCTAGAGGGGGTGATTAGACACTTAATGCTAAAGTTGCAATTTTTAAGCTTTTTCGGTTTAAGTGGAGTTTAGGCACAATTTCAACACACACAATACATATCAAGAAAGCATGCAAAGAGTATATGAGCAGCGGAATGTAAAGCATGCAACTTGCAAGAATGTAAAGGGAAGGGTTTGGAGAAATCAAACGCAATTGGAGACACGGATGTTTTTCCCGTGGTTCGGATAGGTGGTGCTATCTTACATCCACATTCATGGAGACTTCAACCCACAAAGGGTATCGGTTGCGAGAGTCCACGGAGGGCTCCACCCACAAAGGGTAACGGTTGCGCGAGTCCACACAGGGCTCCACCCACAAAGGGTCCACGAAGAAGCAACCACCCACAAAGGGTCCACGAAGAAGCAACCTTGTCTATCCCACCATGGCCATCGCCCACATAGTACTTGCCTCACTAGCGGTAGATCTTCACGAAGTAGGCGATCTCCTTGCCCTTACAAACTCCTTAGTTCAACTCCACAATCTTGTCGGAGGCTCCCAAGTGACACCTAGCCAATCTAGGAGACACCACTCTCCAAGAAGTAACAAATGGTGTGTAGGTAATGAACTCCTTGCTCTTGTGCTTCAAATGATAGTCTCCACAACACTCAACTCTCTCTCATAGGATTTGGATTTGGTGGAAAGAAGATTTGAGTGGAAATCAACTTGGGGAAGGCTAGAGATCAAGATTCATATGGTAGGAATGGAATATCTTGGTCTCAACACATGAGTAGGTAGTTCTTTCTCAGAACATATGAGTTGGAATGGTGTATGCGTTCTGATGGCTCTCTCATCGAATGAGGAGGAGGTGGAGGGTTATATATAGCCTCCACACAAAATCCAACCGTTACACACAATTTTCCAATCTCGATGGGACCGAATCAACAAACTCGGTCGGACCGAAAAGGTAAACCTAGTGACCGTTAGAGATTTCGCTGGGGCCGACTAGATCAACTCGGTGGGACCGATGTGCTAGGGTTAGGGTAAATCCAAAACTCGGTTTGACCGATTACTCAAACTCGGTGGGACCGATTTGGGTAATAAGTGAAACTGAGATTTGGCCAAGCAAACTCGGTGGAACCGATTGCATATCTCGGTGGGACCGAGAATATTGCAATGGGTAACAGAGAGTTTGCAAGCCCATCTCGGTGAGACCGAGATCCCATCGGTGAGATCAAACTGATTAGGGTTTGGCAGTGGCTTATGACAAGTGAAACTCGGTGGCGCCGGATAGGAAGAACTGGTAGGACCGAGTTTGGCTTAGGGTTTAGGTCATATGTGGAAGTGGGAAAGTAGCTGAGGGTTTTGGAGCATATCACTAAGCACATGAAGCAAGAGGCTCATTAAGCAACACCTCATCCCTCCTTGATAGTATTGGCTTTTCCTAAAGACTCAATGTGATCTTGGATCACTAAAATGTAAAATGACGAGTCTTGAGCTTGAAGCTTTAGCCAATCCTTTGTCCTTAGCATCTTGAAGGAGTTCCCACAAGCTTTAGTCCATGCCACTCCATTGTTGAACTTATCTGAAACATGCTAGATCGAAATGTTTGTCCAACAAGAGATATGTTGTCATCAATTATCAAAACCACCTTGGGAGCACTTGTGCTTTCAGTACCCCCTAGTCTAGGACACCGTCAGTAGCCCTCTAAACCGGTCTTCAAGTTGGGGATGCTCTTCGATTCTTCTGAACTATTCTTCATCTTCGGGCATCGGTCTTGAAAACTGGTTCAACAAATCCTCCCATCTTCAATCTTGAGGATCACCGAAGTAAATCCAAAGAGTTTACACGTCGGGTATCCGAGGAGCCCCTTTGAGTTATCGGCCTTTATCAATGCCTTGTTATTTTTATGCCACACCTCGGGTTTGAGGTTGTTCCCGTGCGGCAGCGTCCTCTTGCGTCTGAGCTCCAACGCTGGACTGCATTCGGGGTATCTTTTGCAGCCGACCACCAACATCGGACTGCTTCCGAGCTCCAACGCCGGACTATGTCCAAGCTCCAACGCCGGACTGTATCCGAGCTCCAAAGCCGGACTATATCCGAGGTGTCGTAAATCACCTTGGTTCAAAAAACTTGAAGGAGTTTAGCCGAGCTTAATGCCGGAAATCCCCTCTATGTAGCCAGCCACTAGCGCCCGAGCTTTATGCCGGACTGCTTCCGAGGTGGTGCACCACCCCAAATGCGGGCCAATTTTTTGTCAATATTTTTGATTTTTGCAATTTATTCTCTACCGAGATATATAGCGAGTAGCCATCAAGGTGTGTATCGGTCTAAAACCCGAGATGCACCTGAAGGATGACATAAGACCGCTGATCCCAGTAGCCCCTGAGACTCAGGTTGATTCACAAAATCAGCTTGAGGATCAACTCCTAGCTCGGCAGAATACTTCCGGACACAAAAAGCGGTGTGCAAATTCCTCGAGACTCAGGTTGGGTGCGGCCAACCAACCTAAGGATCATAATCTCCTCGAAAGCTATATTGCACTCTAATATTTTTGCATTGGATTTTCAATGCAGTAGCCCCCGAGACACTGGTCGGGTGGCAACACCAGATCAGGGGATCGATACGCCCCTTTCAATATTAGTGAATGATTAGCCCGAAGCCCAGTAGCCCCCGCGCCTTAATGTGAGCACGGGTGGCCGAATTAAGGATCGATATCCAGAGTAAAACCACAAATTATGTGTAATGATTCTACGTATCCAAGTACTTTACATCATTAATGACCGAATCTTCTTTGTACAAAACTTTGTTGACTGACCATCGGCCAAAAGCCGGGGAGTGTTTGTCCTACTTTATAAATCCATTATAAGGGCAAAGATTTATATAAAACAAGGCAATCTGGCCATACGGTTTTATAAATAAAGGTACGCGGAGAGATATGTTATATTACTTAATGTAAGAAACATCTTCCAAGGAAAATAGTCACGCTATCGGTTCCTTTCTTTGGGTCGTCATGCTTATCATGATCATGAAACCTCACCTCCGATCAATGTGGAGGAAAATATTGAGGAGTTAGTTTGGGGAAAGTTCCCGAACTCTGTGGTATTAATGAACCAAAAATTTTACTTCCATCATTGCCGACCAATGTGATCCTTTGAGATTGCTAGATTTCGGCTTCACCCAGTCTGAGCTACTATCTCGGATGACCCGGTAGTAACAATCACATAGGTGCTCCCTTTACCGCCTTACCGAACAATCGGGAACGTAGGGGTAAGCACAGGAGCCAGGCAACCCAACTTGGCAAAAATCTTAAGTCAAATTGATGCATATTTTATGGCTTTATAACGATGATTACGGAAGGGAGCCCTTGTATATTAAATACCAATGATGATGATATGTTTATTTTGACTCTGTTGGCACCGTTTATTAGTTGAAAGTGGCCCATCATCGGCTTCTACCCCTTTGTAGATACTACACAGGGTGTCTTCGCAATAACAAGACAACCCTTAGCCGACGTCTCGGTCCCGAAGGCGGTTGTGTTAGCGGAAATGAGGAAATCAGATAGCGGGCTTTATAACTTTCACTTAGTCATAGGAGCTTTAAACTGGGGAAGCTAGCCATGAGCCCCCGGTTAGTGTTCGGCAATATCCGAGGTCAAGGCGTAAACACTTCGGCCAATGTTATGAATGGCCCGTCATTTAACATAGTCATCGGATCGCTGACCAGTTTACGCTTATTGTGACAGTCAGTTTTCGGCTTTCTCCACTGAGGTGCTTAACCATGCGAGCTGGAAGCACAATCATAGTGGTTCTCCCTTTGCAGACCTAGCCGAGCAAATAAGAACATAGGAGGCAAGCACAGGAGTCGGGCAACCCAACTATTGACCTAAGACACAATTCAAAACCGATACATATTCAGCAATATCCAAGAATGTTTTTGCCAAATCTCTAAAGGTGTCCGGTGTTGCACTGCGAGACTTAGGATGGAAACACACAAATAGTTTAAAAGTGCCATAAGCATGGAAAACCAAAAAACATCAGTAAAAACTTGACGTCCGAACAAGATCAAGTGTTCGGTGCCAATCCAAAAATTGGAAAAAAAATTGTCCTTCTGTTGCGCTTTAACATGACACATCCGATCTCAAGACTTCATGCGGGTCAGCCTACGTCTTCAAGCTCCTTATCCCAAAGGCGGAGTACTTCTCCAAGGTCAGTTTAGAAAACTAAACTCGAGCGGCTTGTAGAGAGAAGACAGGCTATCCGGCTATTGACCATACACTCAAGTCGAAAAAGGAGCGGTAAAAAAAGACTTTGCAACAACCAAGAAGAAAATACATTTACTATGAAACAACACATATAAATTTTAAGAGCCCCCAAGTGACTTGGGTAAAAGAATTATATATATAATGATTGTATGTACCGAAGTACTTATATCATATTTGTGTTCACCCAAACTTTAAACGCATCTTAACCGACCGTCGGCTTCTCCCTCTTCGGTCAAGGGACGAAAAGTGTTTTGTACTCCACCTGTCGACAATATCGACGGTGTTTCCGATAACCAGGCAATCATGCCATAAGGCTGTAACAGACAAAGCGCGCTCAGGGAACTTATGCTATATTACTGACGAAGTGTAAGAAGCATCTTCAAAGAAAATAGTACCTCCACTGATACCTTTCTTTGGTTGCTCATTGTTACTATGAGACTTGTGCAACAGATTTTTTGTACTCATGAGTTCCGCTATGTGCCGACCATTATTGAAAACAATAAGAGCGCTAGCTTTCGGCTTCACCCAGTCTGAGGTACTAACTCGGATGACCCGGTGGTAACAATCGCAGAGGTGCTCCCTTTACCGCCTAGCCGAACAATCGGGAACATAGGGTTAAGCACAGGAGCCACGCAACCCAGCTTGCGAAACACTTAAGTCAACATGGTGCATATTGTCGCGTAATACACGAACAAGGAACGATGCCATACAAGTATAATCATGTGCAAGAGGAAAGGCTTCATAAAGGAAGCCCCCAAGTAAACGGGGTATTTGAATTTGCTTGCAACAAACAAGGTTTTCACAAAGGAAGTTTTTCGCAAATAACTTTTTGTCAAAAAAGCATAATGCTTGGTCGAATTGAACGAAATTTAAAACTGAAGGTATTTAAGCATGGAAGCGACTTAGCTGGTTAAAGTGCTCGGTGTCGATGCACTTCCCGAGCTTACGGCGGGACAAGGTCCCAGCCCCCAAGACGGTCCCGAGGTGGTGGAGCGAAGAGCTCGGCACTCCGAAGTGGTGACATAGCACGACCAATGCAGGCCGGCAGAGTGACGCCGAAGTCCCCGGAGTGGGTTAACGAAGTGTTGACGAAGCCCCCGTCCAACCGAGGTGACAACACTGCCCGACCTGAATCATTTACCTGTGCACAAAAATAGTGCAAAACGGAGATAATAGTAATAATACTAATAAATTTTAAAAAAATTGTTGCATAATAAGTAATTTATGCAAAGTGAGTAATAAAGGAAATATGGCCTGTGCACCGAACACTCGATGAGGTAGAGCTCTCTTGGTGATGCGGAAGTCCCCAAGGTAACCAAACACGTTGGTATGGCAACACGACCAACAAGGTGATCACGCGAGCCGATTTACGCCGATTGGGATGACGGCGTCCGCTTGCCGAAGAGACCATGTGACGCAGTCGAAGTCCATTACCTGCACATGTAAAATAGTGCAGTCCAACAATAATAATATAAAAATATAAAAATACTCGTGTAATTAATTTATGCAAAATAATTTATGTAAATTTATGTGGCCTGGCGCCGAAGTCAATGTCCATGCAGGGCATCGGCGTGATGTGTTAAAGGTGTGGCAAAGCCTGAATTCACAGGTCGGTCTGAGTTCCGGATGCGGCGTTCGCCAAACTATGTACGGAAACTGACCGAACAACCACGCGGTCGTTGTTAATGCAGCCACCATTTGATAGACCTGTGTACAGATGATGAAACAAATCAAAGTAATAATTCCTTGGGAAAAATAAACCCAAGCAAGAAAAAATACTAGGATTAATAGCACCTGGTTTCTGTGTTGTAGCAATCTGAAGAAAGGTTACTCCCAAAATTGGGACTCGATCCGCACACCCATTGCTTGATGGGCGATAAAGCGATGGCATGGCGATGCTGGCAAAGTTGGCTCGCCGAGGCAAAGCCCCCAGTCCAGCTAACGTGACAAAGCTGGTCGGCTGGTGACACCGAAGTCACCGGAGTATGTTGATGAAGAAATAACAAAGTCCTCGGTCTAGCCGAGATGACAAAGCAGGCCAGTAAGGAGAGCTGCCATGTAAGCCGAGGTGTTGAAGTATTTCGGCGTGATGGACATCGTCATGAAAAAGCAACAGTGCGGCCATGCTGACGCTGGTCTTAACTTGTGACATGGTCAATGCTGGATTGATGAAGTGACTGAGCGGCGATGTCGGTGTGCCTGACCCGTGCAATCCGTGGGGCGATGGTGTTGGTGATGATTTATCCTTCGCGATGCTGAACTCTTGTTCGGCTTGCCAAGCTGATGATCCGATAAGGTTAGGCTCGGCTTGATGCAGCGACGATCTGTTTAGCGCAGGTCGGCAGACGTGGAGCAATGTTACCGGACTGGTGTGACACCAGCGTGATGGTGAAGAGTGCCTCAAAGAAGGCTTAAAATTTTATGGGCACGTGTTAAAAACAACGCACAATACCATAGAAGAAAATTCCTTTAAAAGGTTGTCCAATATCACGTTCATAAAGAAACATGAATTCTGGTCGGATCCGTATTCGCGCAGAAAACAGATCCGGAAAGTGATGCACTCATCGGAAGATTCCTGGAGTTTGGGCGGTCGGAACGAGCTGAAATTTTGAGGGGTGGTAGATATAGGAATTCCGTAGCCGATCAATGGTTGAATCTTCCAAAGGACGTCCGAGCTAGGTTCTGGAGACCACACTCTAAACTCGTCCCGATTCATGTTCAGATTGACAGGGCTTTGGTATACCGTAGATTGCAGGAGATTCCTCAATCGGAACTCGACGAAATTTTGCATGATTGTTGTAGACTCAATTCCACACAATTCCACCAAAGGAATCGTAAAAGTGATGCTCGAGAACGTGGTGGCAGCGGATACAAGTTCGCTGTTCAGAAAAATAGCACGGTCGCCTGAGGGCAATGTTGACGTTGAGCCCCCGAGCTCCATGTATGATTCCTCCATGATCTTAATAGAGATCGGAGTTGATGTTGATGAAGGACCCCGTCTAAGAATGACGATCGGAGATGGAGCGTGGTCCTCGATCGAGCCAAGGTGACCAGTCGAGCCAGCGACGAAGATGCTGGCATCGCAGTTGATCTGCGGGCGAGCCATTGATCCTTTGCCGATCACACAGCGGAACTCTTAATGAAAGCACCATTGTCGGTGTCAAAACCAGCAGATCCTGGGTAGGGGGTCCCGAACTGTGCGTCTAAGGATCGATGGTAACAGGAGACATGAGACACGATGTTCACCCAGGTTCGGGCCCTCTTGATGGAGGTAATACCCTACTTCCTGCTTGATTGACTTTGATGAGTATAGGGGTTACAAGAGTTGATCTACCTCCAGATCGTATGCTGTGGTCTAAACCCTACAGGTGTGAGGAGTAATGTCATAATAATTTACCGACTAGCATGAACTCGGCTTATATTATGTACCAGAGGCCTAGGATAACAAGAGTCCTAGTCGAATACGCCAGTGGAGAGGAGTCCTTGCCTTGATCACCAAGTCTTGTGGAATCTTCCTCGTATATACATCGGCTGTCCGAACTGGCCCATGAGCATACGGCCATGGGGGTCCTCGGCCCAATCCAATTGATTGGGAGATGACATGGTGAGTACCCCCTAGTCCAGGACGCCGTCTGTGTCCGCCTCCAGATGCACCGAAGCCGCCCTCTTCTTCTTCCTCTCCTCAGGGGGAGGGTTGTTTTCCTCCTCCTCCTCTTCCTCACCGTTGTCCTCAGGGACAGAGGAATGGGCTTTGTTGTCTTCGGATGTCACGTCCGAAGTGCCCTTACGACGGGGGCCACCCTTGGCCCCCTTGGCCTTCTTCTTGGCCTTCTTCTCTGGCGCCTTATAAGGCACCGACACCAGCATCTTCGCTAGACGCGGGATGATCGGTTCTTCAGAGAGCGGAGCCGGACACTGGATCTGCTTTGCCCTCTCCATCCAGTCCTGGAACTGCAATAATAAGCTCAGACATCATACTTGATATGATGAAGTTGGGGATACATCGGAAAATAGCATACCTCGTCGGCGAGGTGTTTACAATCGTGACCACGGTCAGGTGGCTTCTCGTTGCCCTTAAAGAGCAACTTCCATGCGCCTTCATGAGTAGTCTCGAAGAGCCTCACCAGAGTCTTATCCTTCTTTGGGTTGAACTCCCACATAGGAAGGCTTCGGCGCTGGCATGGAAGGATCTGGCGAACCAGCATCACCTAGACCACATCAACGAGCTTGATCTTTTTGGTTGACATGCTCTGAACGCGCGTCTGCAACACTATCACCTCATTACAGGAACCCCAATCCGGACTCTTCTCGACCCAGGAGGTGAGTCGCGCGGGGCACCAGAGCGGAATTCGGCAGCTGCGGCCCAGGTGGTGCCGCGAGGTTCTGTAATGTAGAACCACTACTTCTGCCACTCCTTCATTGTGTCCACAAAAGTGCCTTTGGGCCAGGATACGTTGGACAACTTACTCACCATAGCTCCTCCGCACTCCGCATGCTGGTCGTCCACCAGCTTCGGCTTCACATTGAAGACTTTGAGCCACAGCCCTAAGTGCGGTTGGATGCGGAGGAAGGCCTCAGACACGACAATAAACGCCGAGATGTTGAGGAAGGAATTCGGGGACAGATCATGGAAATCTATCCCGTAATAGTACATCAGCCCGCGGACGAAAGGGTGGAGTGGAAACCCTAGCCCGCGGAAGAAATGGGGGAGGAAAACCACCCTCTCGGTGGGCTTCGGCATGGGGACGACTTGTCCCTCGGCCGACAGGCGGTGGGTGATCTCCTTCGCCAAGTATCGGGCCACCCGAAGCTCCATAATGTTCTCCTCCTTGATGGAGGAAACCATCCACTTGCCCTGACCTCCGCATTCGGACATGGTTGCTTGGGTGGGAAGGAGATGAGAACTTGGGCGTTGGAGCTCAAGATTGGAAGGCGGAGACAGAGAGAGGGCATGAGGGAGGAAGAGGGAATCCTTATCCCCTTATAAAGGCAACGAATATTGAACGCCTCCTCACTCGCCTTAATATTCGCCTATTCACAAGGGTTGTATAAACGGCGCGGTTTGGGTACCCATGCCTATATTGATGAGAATCCCGTAATAAAGGGGCACAATCTCTGCTTCGACAAGACGTGCCAATGTCAACCGCATCTCGAAACATGGAGCGGCAGACGAAAAATGGTCCAAAATTATGACCGGACGGATGTGATATCATACTATAAAAAGTTGTCAGCGGGTTAGACTCGTGTAAAAATATATGTTCTCTCTACGGTTATGTATGGTGTGTGTGATAGGTCCGGATACTATAATTGCGTCCGAAGACTATCTTGATGTTCGGATAAAAGGGAACCCGCCTTGCAATGCCAAAGACAATCTGCGCGCCGAACTCCCCATTATTGAAGCCAGATTCAGGGGCTACTAAGGGAGTCCTGGACTAAGGGGTCCTCGGGCGTCCGGCCTATTATCCATGGGCCGGACTGATGGGCTGTGAAGACATGAAGGCCGTAGATTATACCTGAGTCCGGATTGGACTCTTATTGGCATGGGAGGCAACCTTGGCCACTGACTATGAAGATTCCTTCTTATGTAACCGACTCTATGTAAACCCTAGATCCCCCCGGTGCCTATATAAACCGGAGGGGATAGTCCGGAAAGGACACATTCATTACCATAGTCATATAGGCTAGGCTTCTAGGGTCTATCCATCACGATCTCGTGGTAGATCAACTCTTGTAACACGCATATTCGTCAATATCAATCAAGCAGGACGTAGGGTATTACCTCCATAGAGAGGGCCCGAACCTGGGTAAACATTGTGTCCCCTGTCTCCTACTACCATCGATCCTAGACGCACAGTTCGGGACCCCCCGCCCGAGATTCGCCATTTTTGACACCGACACCTTCTATCACAGATCTGAAGGAAAGATCTTTGTTGCTAAGAGCGGATCCTTTCTAGAGAAGGAGTTTCTCTCAAAATAAGTGAGTGGGAGGAAAGTAGAACTTGATGAGGTAATTGTACCTGCTCCCTTATTGGAAAGTAGCTCATCACATAAATCAGTTCCAGTGATTCCTACACGAATTAGTGAGGAAGCTAATGATGATGATCATGAGAACTTCTGATCAAGTTACTACCGAACCTCGTAGGTCAACCAGAGTAAGATCAACACCAGAGTGGTACGGTAATCCTGTTCTGGAGGTCATGTTACTTGACCATGATGAACCTACAAAGTATGAGGAAGCGATGATGAGCCCAGATTCTGCAAAATGGCTTGAGGCCATGAGAACAAAGTGTGGACGTTGGTGGACTTATCCGTTGATCGGAAGCCATTGAGAATAAATGGATCTTCAAGAGGAAGACGAACGCTGATAGTAGTGTTACTATCTACAAAGCATGAATTGTCGCAAAAAGTTTTCGACAAGTTCAAGGTGTTGACCACAATGAGATTTTCTCATTCGTAGCGATGCTTAAGTCTATCCGATTCATGTTAGCAATTGTCGCATTTTATGAAATCTGGCAAATGGATGTCAAAACTGCATTCCTTAATGGATTTCTTAAAGAGGAGTTGTATACGATACAACAAGAAAGTTTTGTCAATCCTAAAGGTGCTAACAAAGTGTGCAAGCTCCAGCGATCCATCTATGGACTGGTGCAAACATCTCGGGGTTGGAATATACGCTTTGATGAGTTGATCAAAGCATATAGTTTTATACAGACTTGCGGTGATGCCTGTATTTACAAGAAATTGAGTGGGAGCACTACAACATTTTTGATAAGTATATGTGAATGACATATTGTTGATCAGAAATAATGTAGAATTTTCTGGAAAGCATAAAGGAGTGTTTGATAGGAGTTTTTCAAAGAAAGACATTGGTGAAGTTGCTTAAGTATTGAGCATCAAGATCTATAGAGATAGAACAAGACGCTTGATAAAAAATTTCAATGAGTACATACCTTGACAAGTTTTTGAAGTAGTTCAAAATGGAACAGTCAAAGAGGGAGTTCTTGCCTATGTTGCAAGGTGTGAAGTTGAGTACAGACTCAAAACCCGACCACAATAGAAAATAGAAAGAGAATGAAAAGTCATTGCCTATGCCTCAGTCATAGGTTCTATAAACTATGCTATAATGTGTGCCAGACCTATTGTGTACCTCACCATGAGTTTGGCAAGAGGGTACAATAGTGATACAGGAGTTGATCACTGAACAACGGTCAAAATTATCCTTAGTGGACTACAGAAATATTTCTTGGTTATGGAGGTGATAAAACAGTTCATCGTAAAGAGTTATGTCAATGCAAGCTTTTGACACCGATCTAGATGACTCTATGTCTCGATCTAGATACATATTGAAAGTGGGAGCAATTCGCTAGAGTAGCTCCATGCACAGTATTGTAGACACAGAAATTTGCAAAATACATACGGATCTGAATGTTGCAGACCCATAGACTAAACTTCTCTCACAAGAAAAACATGATCACTATTTTGGTGTTAATCACATAGCGACGTGAACTAGATTATTGACTCTAGTAAACCTTTTGGGTATTAGTCACATGAAGATATGAACTAATCACATGAAGATGTGAACTATTGGTGTGAAATCACATGACGATGTGAACTAGATTATTGACTCTAGTGCAAGTGGGAGACTGAAGGAAATATGCCCTAGAGGCAATAATAAAGTTGTTATTTGTATTTCATTATATCATGATAAATGTTTATTATTCATGCTAGAATTTTATTAACTGGAAACTTAGTACATGTGTGAATACATAGACAAATGGAGTGTCCCTAGTATGCCTCTACTTGACTAGCTCGTTAATCAAAGATGGTTAAGTTTCCTAGCCATGGACATGTGTTGTCATTTGATGAACGGGATCACATCATTAGAGAATGATGTGATGGACTAGAGCCATCCGTTAGCTTAGCACTATGATCGTTTAGTTTATTGCTATTGCTTTCTTCATGACTTATACATGTTCCTATGACTATGTGATTATGCAAATCCCAAATACCGGAGGAACACTTAGTGTGCTATCAAACATCGCAACGTAATTGGGTGATTATAAATATGTTCTACAGGTGTCTCCAATGGTGTTTGTTGAGTTGGCATTGATCGAGATTAGGATTTGTCACTCCGATTGTCGGAGAGGTATCTCTGGGCCTTCTCGGTAATGCACATCACTATAAGCCTTGCAAGCATTGTGTCTAATGAGTTAGTTGCTGGATGTTGCATTACAGAACGAGTTAAGAAACTTGCCGGTAATGAGATTGAACTAGGTAATGAGATACCGACAATCGATTCTCGGGCAAGTAACATACCGATGACAAAGGGAACAAAGTATGTTGTTATGCGGTTTGACCGATAAAGATCTTCGTAGAATATGTAGGATTCAATATGAGCATCCAGGTTCCACTATTGCTTATTGACCGGAGATGAGTCTCGGGCATGTCTACATAGTTCTCGAAGCCGTAGGATCCACACGATTAACGTTCGATGATGATCGGTATTATGAGTTTATGTGTTTTGATGTACCGAAGGTAGTTCAGAGTACGGGATCTGATCAAGGACATGACGAGGAGTCTTGAAATGCTCGAGACATAAAGATTGATATATTGGATGACTATATTCGGACACCGGGTGAGTGTCGGGGGCCATCGGATATATATCAGAGTGCCGGAAGGGTTATCGGAACCACCGGAGAAGTAATGGGCCTTATTGGGCCTAGGGAGAGAG